>NW_017387736.1:483388-530023 GCF_001664035.1 Metschnikowia bicuspidata var. bicuspidata NRRL YB-4993 | reverse complement strand
GGTATCTTTGGATAATTACCTGCAATTCCCGGTGGGAATGAGAATCGCTCTTGAAAGCGCATATAATCGCACACGGCCAGGGAACCTCCCTGAGTTCCATTCTACAACCGGAGAACACGCGGTAGTACGCCGTCACAGAATAATCAGACGCGGCGAAGGTACTTCGAGGCTTTCCTCTATCCATGATAACTAAATGTTCGAGGACGAACATTCTAATTTTGGGGAGATAATGTTATGATACGACATGAGCCAGATTATAGATTCTGGGCATCCTGTATAATACGAAGGACGAAGAGTCTAAACATTCCTGATCGGGGTTACCCCTCACCTACTGTATAGAAGGGTTCCGAACTATAAAGGAGCGTGAGGCTGAGACATCCCTGAAGAAGGATAACACTTTTTAGACATCGAGAATACGACAGATAGACTAGGCCTATCCACTAAGGCTGAACTATCTATAAACCGATCTACTCGTAGTTTAAGAGACAGCTCCAGGCTGTTTCATAATAAAATGAACATCGAAGCCTGGCTAGCTCAATGGCTAGAGCGTGAGACTTTTAATCTCAAGGTTGCGGGTTCGACCCCCGCGTCGGGCTTTATTTTTTGCTTATTTGTTTTTTTCAAGTGATTTAGGTTTATTTTATGGACCAAGTAGGTATGCATTTGTGAATGAGAGACATTGAGGATTTATTTTGCTCCTTTTTGACTCAATGTACCCGGCAAAGGAATTTTGGACCCGAATCTGGCTCGCTCAATCTCACCTATCGCGGGTATTCATCCCGGTGATTTTGCGCGGGTCGCTTTGCTGAATAAGGAAGCGTCTAGCGCAGGTTCATATAGGGCAAAGATATGCGTGCGGCAGATATGCGAGGGTTGATATGTGCACAGCGGCAGCATTGATTGCAAACTTGAAAAGTATAAGTAGCCCCGAAGACCACCGGTCGTTTCACTTTTTTTTGTACACACAAGTATAATCAGCTTTGCTAGTCAATTCTTGCTCATAAATCAAACCAATATACTCTACAAAAATGCCTATGCAATACAAGCCATCAGCTGAAGGAAAAGAGGTCAGACCACCACAAATCCCATCCCCAGGTAACAACTCTTTCTTGGGAGACATTTTCACTTCTGACGCTCCAAAGGAACAGCAAATTTCCTGTGGCTTTTACAAGCAGGAGGCGGGGGAGCCATTGGTCTACAAGTATGACTACGATGAGATGAAGATCGTTTTGGAAGTGGAAGGCGAGTACACTTTTACTGACGAGACCGGATACAAAGTTTCTGTCAAGCCAGGAGACGTCTTTTACTTCCCAAAGGGCACGACGATCACCTTCGAGACCACTGGCTATGGTTACGCTTTCTTCACAGGTTTGAGACCAAATGGCACTGCTTAAGCGCTTAAATATTGAACGAAATAATAATAGCAACTATTATGGAACATATGGAGCTGTAGAGAAGTAATACCTGAAGTAAGTGAGCGACTGTTCTAAAAACATGAGCCATCCAAAGATGGTACATGAAATTTGGTTGTTATTAGGATTCCGAAGTCCACTAATTTTGCGTACACCATGGGCTGCGAAGCAAGACGGCGACAGCCTTGCGATCAAAAACACTTATATGACAAAAAAGGACGTGATTATTGAGTGTAAATCACATCTATTGGGACAGGAACAATCAGAAAAGATTTCTTCAAACAGTACTGGAACAATAAGTATGATGAAGTGATGCTTGGGTGGACTACGATCTGAAATGCGCGAGAATATCTTTAATATCAATGCAATATATGTAAGTCAGTTAGTTGCAAATGATGAAATTTGGAAACAAATTCGTGATCATGTTGTTTTCCATTCAAATCCTCAATTTTTTTCGTGAACACTATCTTTGTGTAATGATGAAAAGTCACTTGCTTCGATGGTCTTCTTTATGATTCCACACATCCTGTACCGCGCAACCATGGCTCCAGATCATATCTTCGTCACACTCACACTGCCAGATAGCACTAAGAAGATCTAACCATCCTGAGTATTTGCAGACAAAATTCAGTAGTAAAAAGAACATGCCTATTGATTACTCAAAATGGGACAAGATTGAGTTGTCAGACGACTCTGACATCGAAGTGCACCCCAATGTTGACAAGAAATCATTCATCAAATGGAAACAGAGAGATATCCACGAGAAACGCCAGCAGCGGAACTTGGAAATCAAATCTATCTTGCTCCAGTTGACAATGTACACCAAGTTGAACGAGCGTGTGGATTTCCTTTTACTGGAAATTCCAGAGCCAGGGCTCACAGATACGACGAAGGTTATGGCTCTACTCGACGCCCGGTTTGACAAAACCGAAAAATTTGACTATGAAAAGATGAAAGAGGAAAAAGGGGATACCATGAGAAAAGGTCTCAGAGATTTGGCATTCGATGCCGAGGAAATTGAGAACACACCGCCATATAACGAAATGATCGAGGATTTGCTCATTCAGGTAAAAGAAGACCACCCCGACGCTGCTGAAAATGGTTTGGTGTTGGCAAACTACTTGAAAGAACACAGAGCCAAGATCGATGACCTCTTGCTGAAACAGGCAATTAAGCTTGACGACTTGATTTATCAGAAATCTTTGTTGATCAGTAGTGATGATTACCACACAGGGTTCGATCGCTCGTTTTTGAACAAAGATAACGAAGAAGAGGAGACAGTGAAGTCGGCTGAAACACCGAAAGCCTCTATTGGTAATGCGTTCCAAAAACAACCTAAAACAATAACTCAAACAGAAACAATCAATTATCTGTCTGTGACTCATGATTCTATGTCACCCTCTGCCAATATTGTGCCTGAGAACGAAACGTGCGCCAAAACTGAGCAAGATGCTTTTGATGAGTTGGAGGTTCGCCCTGACACTGCAGTGTTCGCCAAGATTCCATACAAGGACTTGGAGAAAAGTGCAGAGTTCTTGATCAAACATCCATACATCTGCACAGAAAATCAGAAAGACTCCTTGATTATGACTGCGTTTGACTTCCAGCTTGAGGGAAACACTGATGGAGCAAGACAAGTGATTTACCAATCATTGTTGCTACAGTATATCGCGCAATTGGCTGGTCCCAAAGCCAATAAGGACCAGACAATCAGGGCCATTAAGTTGTTCTTTTCCAAGCTAAAGGAGACCACACTGCAAGCGAATCGAGCATTTGTTCAGGATGTGGAAAACACCGTAAATCATATCAAGCAAAGATGTGAGGTAATCCTGCTGGAACACCAGGCAGGAGGTGATGGAGAAGAGGCCTTGATTCAATTGAAGTCATTAGATGAAAGTACCGAATTGCTGGTCAATACCCCTGAGGAAGGAACCGAGGAGCACGAAATTTTTGTTACAAAGCTAAGTCCTGAGATGCAAGCCGCGATTCACACTGGTTCGTTGGACGAAGTCAATAAGGTTTTTGCTCTGATGAAGGTAGAGGATGCTGAGAGAGTGCTAGAGATTTTTCAAGAATGCAATGTCATTGGAATAAGCGGTGTATTGGAAAACGAAGAGGAATTCGAAAAGTTAAAGGAGCAGTACGATGAGAATCTTCAAATTGAAGATGAAGATGAGAGCATCCCGGTGCCTGCTGCGCAAGAAATTCAATTCAACACCGCAGATGAGGTCGACTAAACATAAGAGGGCACTGACTCGGCATTGTTTATTTGGTGGAAAGTGACTAGTTTATATATTGTCAGTGTTTGAGGGAATAATATACGTAGAGAAAGTTCATTCGAGAAAGCATATCAAGCGCATTCCAAAGAGATGACCTAAGGTTTTACTGTGAGGATATAACAGACGCCAACACTGAACTACGCCAGGAGTCAATATGGCTGCAATCGTGTTTACTGTCCTTCCAATCTCGAGAGCATATCCATCAAAGCCTGATTTGGTTGCCCTTGTTGCTGGGATGCACTACTATATGGTTGCTGGGGTTGTTGGGGATAAGTTGTCTGGAAAGGGGTTGCCAGAGGAGGGGGTTGGGATTGGATTTGCGCGAGTAGGGAATTGACTTGAGCAGAGGGGCTACTCTGTTGATAAGTTGATGTCTGCGCAGAATTCTGATATGCTGGTGGAGCCTGGAAAGAAGGCGCTCCTGGTTGTGGGGCTGGGGGCCCATTTTGCTGTTGTAACAAAGCAACAACACTACGCATAGTAGTGGGGTCAAGGTTCTGCAAAGTTTGAACTAGAGCCGGGTCTGCAGGAGCTGGTTGTGATGATGAGTATTGCTGGGCCATCAGTCCGCTATAATGCATCGGCCCACCCTGTGAAGGACCTCCAAAATTTTGATGCTGATTGTCTGGATGGCCCCTGTTACTATGATATCCGTTGTGATTGTATCCTTGATTTTGATTTCGGCCATTAAGGCGAAATCGATCAGGTCCAAATTGACCGTTGTCGTAGCCTGGCTGTTGATAGTTCAGACCAGAGCCGTATCCTGACCCGCGGCCTTGGTAGAAATTGCCACTATTCCCTGAAAAGGAGTTGTAGCCGTTGTCACGAGGCATATTCTGGTCCCAGTTGCTTCTCGATTGTCCTTGATGGCCGTTATTTCTTTGCCATCCATGAATATCGCGGCCATCTCTCTCATTCTGGTGAAATCTGGGAGGTCTTTCGGGAAAGTTTCTTCTTCTGTCATCCTGGAAACCAGCATTGGCGTTTTTTGCAGATTGCCTGAATCTTTGAGAACGGTCCGTCCTTTTTGAGGAGCTCAGTCTCGCCATTGTCTCCCTTCTTTGCACCCTGCTACGCTTTGCGCCAGCAATAAGTTCGCAGGCCGCTGAGGGCTCGATGTCAAGGTACTCGTCAAATTTGACCCCCCCATCTCCCGTTTCTTCAAAGATTTGAAGATCGACCTTGGTGTCCTTAACAACACAAGCCCCCAACACACCCAGATATGCGGCATCGCGAATTTCTTCACTGGGGTCCTCATTTCCGATCTGTTTCAACTTGTGTGTCAAATGATCCTTCTGCAAAGCCTGTTCGAATGTGTTGACGAGCACATCAGAAGATTTTTCTGTAGACACAACATGGACATCCTCTACATTGACTCTTGCTCTTTTTGAATCAGACCCCTCAGAGTCATCATTTGCGGAACGCTCTCTTCCGCGGCCACCTGTTTCTGTAGGGCCTTGTGCATTTTTACGCTTATGGGAAGAGTCGAGCCTCATCAATCTATTGTGAAGTGGCTTTCCTGTCTCACCATTTTTGCAAGCAGCACATGCTTCAGGTGTCTTGAACTGCGCGAAACCATAGCCTGTTTTAAGCGAGATTTCTACCAATTCACCATAACGGCTGAAAATACGGAAGAGGTCCTCCTTTTTCACGAGGTTTGTAGCAAGATTCCCCACAAAAAGCCTAGAGTCTTCGGGAAGTTCCTCTTTTGAATTCAAAAACTCAGACTCTGTGACAAGAAACTGCTCATATGCCTGAATCTCCTGGTCTGTCATGGGCAGCATGATATCGGGTCGACTATCTTTCGAGTTGTCACTATCTCTTTGGCTACTCATTTGTCCGGTTGAAGAGACGGTCAAGTTGCTGCTATTTTGAGGTTCATTAATTTCCCGGATGCTTTGAGTTCCAGGTAACGCAATGTGTTTTTCTCGAAGAAGCTCCTGGATCACCTCCATCTGCTTTTCTTTTGATAATTGCGAAAACAGTTCCAGCCTTACAACTTCGCTTTGCATAACTGCATCGTATGCCTCTTTGAGATTCGCTATCGGAACATGCTCGGCCTGCTCAGGTTGTTCAGTGGGTTTTGGCGGTAAGCATGGAGCCCTGTCGGCAGGAGACCCAGGCAAAAGACCCTTTTCTGGGTCATAGTCATCATCGGAATCAGAAGCAGGAGAATCCTTTTCTTTGGTTGCAGAGTCTCCACAGGATTGACTCTTGTCATTACCTGAGTTCACTTCCGATGTAGACTGCACTAAAGCATCGGTAATTTCTGAGTCAGGAGAGTTGCTCTCCGTATTTTCATTATCATTATCAGCGTGTGACTTAGCATGTTCTTCAGAACTTTCTTGGGCTGTTGTGATAGGATCTTCGGTTTCCAGAGGTAACTCAGGCTCATAGTTGCTTTCGGTTTCACTATCAGGCGTGGAACTCAAGTCAGCTCCAACTGTTTCAGAACCGGTCGGTAATGCTTCCACGGGTTCAGTTACAGCAAGCGCCGATTCGGGGTCATAGTCGTCCTCGTCGTCGTTGACTTCTAGAGCGCTGTTATTTGTTACATGCTCATCAGCGGAAGAGCTCCCCAGGCGTGCCAGGGTTTCTGCAACTTCGTTAGCATCATCTGCAGTATGAATGTCATGGTCTGGTGTAGCCTTGTTTAGGGCAATGTCGTCAACGATAGGCTCAGACGCCATAATTACAATAGTGTTCAGAGCTCGGATGATTGTGAGTGTCTCTTTTGAGATAACAAGTATTGCATCGGGCGATGCGCCGCGGATACACGCACGTGACTAGCAGACTCAAATCTCTGAACTTACTGTCAAGTGAGGGAGTAGCTACTACGATCTTGACACATGCATTTTTTTGCTGTTATCGGCATGCAAAGAGAAATTTTATTCGGGTGAAGACAATGTTGTGATGACTGGTTGTGGAAGACAGATTAGTCTCAAAACCGATCAGGCTCACGGAATATCTAGTCACGTGACTCTCAGCCTGATGTCACAGGCGTGAAACTGAGGCTCCCCAAAATTGGCTTTCCCGGTTGGTATCTGATTCACTGGCTTTGAGGGGAAAAGTCCTGGTGCTTTTCAATTGTGCTCTCATCTTTTCTCTTTTGTAGCAGCGGTTGCACCTGTAACGCGGTGTGTTTTTTTCTCTTTTCTTCGATGTCTTTCATTTTTGTCAGCTCATATCTTTTACCATTTTTATTCGTACCGGCTTGTCCGATTCTTTGTCTGTACTACGTGGGGGCCACCCACCAAGTAGGTGGGCACTATGCTGTTGTGTATACAGTATACCTGCGTGGGGTACCTATAGCTACGCCTGACATCAAGAATGCCAGATACCAGGGGCTATTCAGCGGGTTGAAAGCTACATTGATTTTAGGGATGCCGTAATTTTCTGATTATTTACTGCAGCCGTACGCAAAAATGGCAAGTTTTGTTGTTGCCCGATGTTTGACCAACATTACAGAAAACGGCTGGCTTGGCATGCGCGGTGACGCCAAAGATTTTCCGGCCCCAGAATCCACTGTGCATCCAGTCGACCAAAAATATCTTGATATTCGCAAGGTGGACGGAAAATTTCGGTCTGATAGAGGCTTTCAGTGGCTTGTTTGGGGAGTCTAAAAAAAATGAACGTCGTTCGTAGTCATAAATTCGTAAGATGTGACTAACACCTGCTCGGTTGATGCCCCCACATTTATGCGCATATTTTCCGGAGGAGCTCCCTCCGGTTTATGTCAGCCAACTTGGATTGGCTCCACGTTAATCGTCGCACTATGTCAGTGCCTATACAATATACTATTGCTGTTTCAAGTTTTTGTTAATTTGTAGAGTATGAGATCTGTAGGGCATGGATCTTGGCATTTGCTATCTATGTCCAAGCCGACAATAGATATCGCTCATTTACAATCGGACTTCCTCCAGCAACGACTTTGTTTTCAATCGCAGAACAATCAAAGAATTCTTTCCCTTTCATCCCTTATGGCTTTGAAGCGAGCTGGACCTTTAGTGCCTGCTTTGTGGGCACATCCTACCTAGCTGAAAGCATCATATAGAACGTTGAATTGCAACAGGGCGCGCATTTGTCCGCGTCCCCCACGCGCGAAGACACGGGCTCGTAATTATTCTAGGAATCCAGAGTCTGACTAGTCTATTTAAGGCCGCCATTTCTCCCCACCCGAGCACGTCTACTTTGAAATATTGTAGACTTGTCGATTCGAAAAAAAATATGACTTTGAACGTTGGCATTGTTGGAACAGGGATTTTTGCTTCCAGTGCACACTTGCCTGTGATTCAGGCTATTGATAACCTTAGGCCTGTGGCCGCTTACAACAGAACCAAGAGCAAGGCGGATACATTTGCCGCACAAGCTGGGATTGCGCCTGAAAATGTTTACGGAGATCTCGAAGAACTTCTTGAAAACCCAGATATCGATTTCATCGATGCTTTGTTACCCGTTCAAAACAATGTTGACATTGTCAAGAGCGCAATCAAGCACAACAAGCCGATCATGTTTGAGAAGCCTATTGCCGCTAATATGAAGCAAGCCAGAGAAATTGTGGAGCTTGCGGCATCTACAGATTTGCCTATTGGGATCTTGGAACAATGGGCTTTCTTCAGTAGCATTGCCCAAATGAAGGATATCTTGTCCCGCATCGGAAATATCCAGTCATTCACCTACAAGGCGACTGGGCCATGGAATTCCAATAACAAATACTTGGCTACTGCTTGGAGACAAAAGCCTGAACATATCGGCGGCTATTTGAGTGATGGCGGTGTCCACCAGTTGGCGCTACTCACCGAAATTTTGGGAAATGTTGAGTATATCAGTGGCCATACGAAACAAGTTAGAAAAGAGAGCGGCACGGACGATATCTTGTTTTCAACCTTGAAGTTGACCTCGGGTATCATCGGCACTTTTACCTATGGCTCTGCCTTCGGTGCTACTGAAAAAAGTACCAGCTTAATCGTTTATGGAGATAATGGTTCGATTACGTACGACTTCTCTCCTTCTTTGCCAAAGCCCACAATTACCTACCAGACAGGCGCCAACGCTCTGGAGGCCTCTGACAAGATTGTTCTTCAGGTGGATGAAGTAAACGCCATTGAAGAAGAGTTCAAAAACTTTGCAACCGCTGTGGAGGCCAAGGATAAATCGCTTGTAACTGTGCCTCCAGCAAAGGCGTTCCATCACTTGGCCATCATTGCAGCTGCGCTTGAGTCTTCCCAAAACAATGGCTCTAGTGTGAAAGTTGAGACTCTTTAGGTAGTCAAGGATGTTTCCTCTGACTTATAGAACCATGAAAGATATGTAAATTAATATATGTGATTTCTCTCAGAGCTCGTCATGATGAAGCCTTGTGTATTGAGATGTCTCTTCCGTCTTTGGAAAAAGGATATGTTGAGTTTCTATGGCTTCACTCAGATGCATGTCAGCAATTTCAACTTGAAGCGAAGACTCATCTTGATGATCACCGAACTGTATTGATTCGACGAGCAAGCCTTCAGCTTCATCCTTATGATTTAATGTCACAGGCTGCTCGTCAATGCCCAAACTTTCAGTTTGGGCATATTGAGAAGCTAGTGGTTGATTCGCTCCGTAGTCAGATTCTGGGTCAGGTTCATATATCAAAACAGATTCTTTATCTTTCTGTGTCTTGGTCTCGAGGTTCGCATCACTGACTGCTTCGACCTTGACATAGCTGTTATCAATGTCAGGAACATCTTTCGTTTCTAGAGCCTCATCGCTATTCAGTTTGCCCAATAAGTTTCTCTCCGCGTTCTCAAATCCTTCTTGCGCTTTATCGATCAACAAAACACCACTTTCTTGAAGATCCTCACTTTGTGATGCTTCCTTGCTTGCTTCATTGTTTATAGCGTCTTCATCTTTCGACATCACTACGGGTTCATCATGATTCTTTTCCCTGGAAGGCTCCATCGAAAGTTGACCGTCCATAGACATCTTAGAATTCCGTGAAGCAGTTTCGATTTCCAGAAGTATTTCCAGAATTTCGACTGCTGAAACCAGGTTCAACTCGTCCAATACAGGAGAAAGATCTGGAGTGTGGGTTGCTTCAGGAAAGGTGCCCTCCCACGTCAAAACAAGCTTTTCTTTGCGGGATTCTGGCACAAACTCTTCTGTGAGGCCAGAGGGTTCTTCGAGACTACTTCTAGAGGAAGAAATTGCAGCGGCTGGCTCTTTTGAGCTGCTCTCTGTCTCAAGCACCAGCGTGCCTATAGAGGACGAAACGCTTTCTGGATATGAAACTTTCTCTTCTGTGTTTATAGAGCACAGTATAATATGATCATTATCGATTGGGGACGGCTTGTGGGCCAAAAGCGGGGTCTTTTCTGACAAACCCCCGATTGGTTGCTCGCGTGTGGTGACAGAAGTTGCCCAGCTGACTACACCAAACATCTTAAGCAAGGTCCACACGAGCATCTTGACTGGCACTTTCAAAACACGTCTCCACAATACCCACGCAGAGCAGAGAAGCAAGAACAAAATTGCGGCGTAAATGCGCCGCTTGTCGTGCTTGTCCTGCCTTTCAATGAACTTGATTATTTCACGTGACTTTGTGAGCACGGTCTCCATGTCAATCAACTTGTCGTTTAGCTGCATTAAATCTTTTGACTGTTGGTCAAGCGTGTCGATGTTCAACTCTGTTTGCATGACCAGCATTGTCATGAGCTGCTTCGAATGTTGCAAACTCGACGAGATATTTTTGTTCTGTGTCAAAATCTGCTCGTCGACGCTCTTTGTTTTGTCGTTTCCACGCTGACCCTCATGCTTGGCAGACCTTCCTTCGAACAATGCTTGCTTGGCATCGACAGGTTCGGTTGGGTCACTGCCTTCCAGGTTTTTAGCAGGACAATATTCTCGAAGCCGTTGCTGGTGTACTACGTCATTTTCCATGCGGTATGCTGCCAACTGGCTTTCTTTGAGTTTCCGACGCAAATGCTTCACTTTGCCATTGTAGAGGTCAAGAGTTTCATGAAGATAGTGTTCAGAAGCAGCAATTGCTGGAATCCGCAGGATTTTCAAGTCTGTGACCCTTAGCAAATCCGCTATCTTGTGTATGAGTGTTGTGGCAGTTTTCACGGTCTTTTCCCTGAAGATTTGTACCGGTTCGGTGTCATCACTGGAACTTCTCTTGGAAATGCGGCTGATTTGCAGAAGCACCTGCGACTGCAAATCGTCGATCTCGCCAAACAAACATTTAATTGATTCTAGCTCCAGATTCGCAGGTGGAAAACCCATGCTTTACTTTATTTTCTTGTTAGCGTGCTGGTTTGTGTGGTGTCTAAGTTGAATTAGTACTGAAAACTCGCATGCGGTGAGCCGTTGTCTGTAGCGCACCAGCCATGCCAGGGAGTACTGCGAAACTGGTGTCAATAGACGAAACTCGCCAGAACGTCCTGAAACGTCCACTGCTCATTATATGATGTGCTCTCCTTGGCCTTTACAGAGATTTTTACAGATTCCAACTTTAGTACTACCTTAAAAAGTCTCGCAGCGATACTCTGATTAGATTGGGACTGTCCGAAAACCTCTTTCGGGTTGCGCGAGCCTCGCTTCGTACTAATAATCGCAGAACTATTTGTATAGTTTTTATAGAATTGTGCCAATTGTTGTAAATTCCAGGCAAAATTTGAGTCTTACTTGCTCTTTGGTTCAATGCATTGAACATTCAGAAGTTCATAACACCGTTCAATTGGTCTGATTTGATTGTTCTCCATTCATATCCCGCCAAAAGACATCTTTTGCACTTCGCGACGAAAGTTTTGGGTTCTCGACAATAATACCTGATCCTCTCTGAATAAAACTTCCATAAGGAGCTTGCTCTCCCCACAAGAAAAACGCATGCTGGTTTTTCGAATTTGTGTCCACTAGTTTAATAGAAAAGTCAAAAGAAGTCAAAAGACAAAGCCTGTTAATTTGGCTTGTTGAGTCATCTTTCGTTCCACGAGCACACTTACAATGTACAATCAAGTTCCAAGGAATATGCCAGAGCTACATATACGCATATTGTATATATATATGTATGAGACCCACGTGAAAATTATGTGAGCTTAGATTCAATCTTCTTTCATTTTCCAACTCCACTACAAAAGAGCTGAAACTAGCATAGCAGCCCAAGGAAAGCCCAGTCGTTCTAATAGAATCCAGGAATTTTGCTGTCTAAGTTTTTCTCCTCTGTCCAAATTCCGAGATTTTGGGAGTAAGCCTGTCACTTGCTTCACTTCATCCACAAAATAGAATTGCCTCGTTACAGTTCGCGCGGCTGTCCTCAGAAGATGTTGCGTGAGTAGCATACTGCTATTTTTCAGTTATACTTAGAAAAAGACCAATAATTCGCATGCAAAGTATGGCTCCAAATACCAATCAGTCTAAGTTCTCGGATCAAAAAGAATCTTATGTTGAAGATGTTCGCTCCTACATCCACAGACCCATGTTGGCCATCCCAAGTTCAGAACCCGGAAACGGACCTAGAATTTCCATCATGACATACAACACCTTGGCACAGGCGCTCGTCAGTCGTGAGAGATACCCCACAAGCGGCACAGCCCTTCGATGGGCCAATCGGTCCAAGGTGTTATTTGAAGAGATTGGCAATTATAGCCCAGACATCCTATGTCTTCAAGAGGTGGACGTATCGACATGGGGCACTGCGTGGAAACCAAAACTACAAGAGCAAGGATATCATGCGGTATTCCACGCGTCTCGACAGAAAAAACATGGCATTGCAATCGCATTCAAGTCTGGCAAGTTTGCTTGTTCACTGCATATGTTGGTGGACTACGACAACGAGATAACTGAGGGCATGGAAAGGTCAAAAATTACCGACAATGTCGGACTATTCGTGTATTTGTCATTCACTCCTGAGTTCCTTGAAGGCTCCTCAGCACCGTCAAAGAAAGGAGTGATCATTGGAACTACCCACTTGTACTGGCACGCGTTTGCCTCTTTCGAGCGCACGAGACAAACGTACATTTTGCTCAAACTGTGCAAGCAGTTCATAAGGAATACTAAAGTTCTTTTCGGTTCTGATTTGACATTCTATACGTATGTTGCAGGGGACTTTAATTCACAGCCGTTTGACGCTGCATACTTGTCAATCACTGAGAAACCCATAGAGTACAAGGGTATCACAAAAAACGCTCTTGGAAGATCTATTGCCCACGATTGGTATGGCAACACAAGCTGTGTGAATGAAAGCCCTGATCCTGAAAACTTCGACTTCACTGATGAAACGTTAAAACAAATTTCAAACATTCAGGCCCTTCATAATAGCGTCAATTTGAGAGCTGTTTCCCTATATTCCATCGCATACAGGCATGTCCACCCCGAGAATTCAGGGCTCGACAATGACAAAAACGAGCCGCTTTTTTCGAACTGGACAGATACGTGGAAAGGTCTTCTAGACTACATATGCGTCCTCTGCGAATGGGAAAACACAGACAATACAGCGGTCGATAGTTTGCTGGAATTCACGAAAGCATCAAGCATGAGGCTATTGAGCTTGCTCAGAATTCCTGCCAAGAATGAAATGTGCTCAGATGCGGGATTGCCCCAGCCTTGTATGTATCCATCCGACCATCTATGCATGATGGCTGAAATGGAACTATTGTGAGAACATCCCAAAAAATCATATTCCTTTTTATAGCATGACTTGCTCTTCTGGTGGAAAGAGCATGTCTCGTCTGTAAACTTCACGTCTTCAACATAGTCTGAATAAGGTCTTCTAGAGGGCCGTAGTCCTTCCTACTGATCAAGTTGAATTCATTGCTGAATAAAACGTAATGTTTCAAACTTGTGTTGAGATGACTCTGTAATCCTAATTCAGAAATTTCGTGAAAGTGATGGCAATATATGTGAGCATAAATTCTCAATAGACGTTTGAAGATCGTCTTTATCAAGACTGGAAATTGTTGTGGGAAAGGAGCACCAATTTTTGTCGGAAAAATATTCTCATTGTCAAAAAAATTTTGTATCCAATTCATGAGGTTCTCAACATACTCACATGCTGGTAGAGAAATGGGTCTCTTTGATGGTACCCCGCCACTCGCAGAGGAGGCTGTCTCCTGCCATAAATATTCGTACTCTTCAGTAGCGATCATCCGAGGACATGTTTGAGGTGAGCAGAACTCAGTGATCGTTCCATATAGCATGTTAATTTGATTATAGAAATCTACGACGTGAACAGCCAACCACTCATTTACATCCTCGTCCCTCGGAAGCTTAACTGCAGAAATCAACGCGTTATCCGAACCCAAAGTCTGTTCAGCATAACTTCTGATGTCCATGTGTGAGCTCACATTCTGGACCGTGCTCATTGTTGTATTGGCCAGTTGGAATGCATTACCTCGATCATCGAAGGGTGAGTCCTGGGGCGAATATTGATTTTTGGGCAAAGGGGGGAAATTTGTGGTGTTTGTTTGCTGGGGGCTCGATATATTCGAGCCCGGTTTCAATTTAAACCCTCTTGTGGTGCGTAATGAGTGCGTGTTGAAATTCTGGAAGAACGACATGATGTGTTATGACTGAACTAACTAGATCAATGCCTGGAGTTCAACTGATGATGTACTTTGTTCGCACTCCAGGCCTGTTTACAAAAAATCCTAACATGGATCAAATCAGGTTCGCGAAACACCTTCTTTCGGAAAATTAGCAAGGCACACACTTGTTCGGAAAGGGCACGCGTCTGCACTAAACCCTTATTTCCGCGCGCTGGACAGTGGTAATTCACGTAACGGGCGCAAGTCAATACCTTTCAGTTTGATAGATTTTCGACACCTGGGACCCTCTACTGTGCTGGAGGTTTTGCGACACAGCAGAGCCTGCCATTTCCGAGACTCACACTCCTTCATGACGTTCAAAGTGTTGAACTCGTAGAGAATTACCCCCTGGAGCTTGCGGAGCACCGCACCCAATATTGCGTTGTGATCAGGTGCGTACGCATTATCTAGCGGTGTAGCGAGCAAAGTCGCGTTCCGCTTGAGATTTTTGTAGTTAATTTTCACCAACTGCTTCCCGTAGTAGGAGAATACAAGCGGGAATTTGAACTCAAGGTTCATCATCAACGACGTGAGCAGGTACTGGAGTGTATCGAAAAGGTCCTCGAAGTAAACAGTGCGGTGCAGGCTCCAGTACTCAAACTTTATTGCAAGATGCTGCAAAAACCTCACATTATCCGCGTGTGCCAAGTCGGGGAGAATAGGGTAGAATATATCACAGCGTAGCAAAAGCTTTAAATCACAGTCTATGCTCTCTTTGTACAGCACTTCGGAAATTTCGATCGGGGAAAACATCAAGCTTTTCCATATTGGCGCATTTTCTACTTGGCGCTGGAGCAAGTTGAGCGTGCCCTCATCTTTGAGACGGTGCTCATTAATTAGTATTTCCACCGATACCTGCTGGTTAGAATGGTGACCTTCGGGATAACAACCAGGGATCTATATCCCCCGATAAAACAAAATATTCATACAGCGAGCGAAGAGGAGGCCACATATATTGGGCTGTTGTTGGCGTCCTCCTTGGAATTACGGTTGGCGAAGGACACTTCTGAGTAGGAAATTCCAAACGTGTTGCATCCCCGGCTAAAGTACATTTCTCTGGACATGTTGCCTAGTGGAGCTTTTTTGATTCGAAAATTGATAGAATGGCCCAAAAATATCAAAGCAGTCGAAAGAAACTGGTCAAGGACTGTGATTTTCCGCCAGCTCGGCTAAGAATTGTTTTCGCGCATTGGCGCAAGATCTGCCATAAATCTGCGTGCGACTCAAAGCATCTCACGGTCAAGGCCCTCCAAATTCACAAACAAATTCTATGAATCCAAGTGCTCTCAAAATGCAAGCAAAACTAAAATACACCAACATCGGCCCAAGGCTCATGGTTACAAAACCAGTGGCTTCGCCCGTCACCGCGGAATATCTCATGGGTCTTTCTCCTCGCCAAAGACTGACGTGCGTCTATAAACGAATGTACAAGCTTCGCTTTATGGCGGGTGACAGTCAAAGTCAACAAGAGGAATTCAAGAACTTGCTCAGGCGAAAATTCCAGAAACAGGACTTCAATATTCGGCGCAACAAATTGCTTGGTCTAGATGAACAACTACTGGAGCAGTCAATGGCAAGGAGACTAGCCAACACTTACGCGTTTCTATTTAATGCCACCTGCGAACCAGATAGGACCATACCCGAAGTGAATTTCTATCACGATTTAGAGGATGCCCTCAAAAGCAGACATGAAACAAGTGTTATACACACTATGCTTCGAATGGAGTACGAAACTCCTTCAATCCTCAAATACGATTACGCCTATAGATGGGTAGAAGGCGTCAAAGATTTTTACAAGCTAGCAGACCAAGAACTTCTGAGCAAAGATTACAACAAACTTGCAGGCTCAAAAATTGCGCACTTTATTGGGTTTCTTCAGTACGAAAGATCAGTTGCTTATCTTAACGAGTCTCTCACCTTGTGTCTCTAGTCACGTTCTCATATATGCCTGCATGTGGAGTTTGTCGCTTGTTAAACCTTGAAGAAACAGACACGGAGGTTGCTCTTCACCACTAATTCCGTACCATGGCCTGGCTTTCCTTAGGATCCAAAACTTCTCAGAATACAGAGATTAAGTCTCCTCAGATTGAACAACGTTCTCATCATCAAATGGGTATAGTACAGAACAATGAATCAGACATTGCTCATACTTTGAATCAAATCGCGGCTGAGGGAGAGGCGAAAGTCAAAGAAATGACTACTGAGACGTTGAACTCCACCAATGCTGCAGTCAGTGACTTTGTTCACAAAAGAGAAGGAAACATGTTTATCATAGATGGTGAGAAGTACTCCAAGGAGAGCATTATCTGCACGAACGATGGCCAAGGTAACAAAACGTGCTTGAAATTGAAATATAACCTGGTTGAGTTGTTCAAGCAAATGCAGAAGCTTGAGTACTTCTGTTCTTTGCCTAATGACATCAATGCAACTTATTTTGAGTGCAGAAAAATCACTTAAGTCTTTTTTTGATTTTTTTTTCTGATACTGAGCTGAGTATTGCTGATAACCGAACTGGCCTGTCAGATACAAACCTGATCTACTAATAGATTACGACGGACTATCTAGTCTTTTTCTGATCATACAAGCATAAGAAGAGAATTATGAAAGCATCGGAGTACATACAATTGTTAATGATAATGATTTTAATAGGAATTTTATTTGCGAGGGATTACATGTAGCTAAAAAAAGAAACCAAGGAATACACCAAAGGCAGTACCTACAAGGCGTTTGAGGAAGCTGTAAGAAGAGGCATTCGAGGAAAGAAGAATACCAGGTGACAGTGACTCGGTAGATCTGTGAACAAATTCGTTTTTAGCATCATTTGTAGTAGATGTAGGCTCTGCTACAACTCCTGCCGTAGACGATAATGTATCTGTGTTCACTGCCTCTGAAGGCACTTCAGATGGTGCTTCAGAAACCTGAGTTGGTCCTGAGACTGGCTGAGGTGCAACGGATTCTGTGGGAGTTTGAGGTGCCGGATTGAGTGTTGGATTGGGTGCTGGATTGGGTGCTGGATTAGGTTCTGGGTTTGGTAAAGGATTTGGTGAGGGAGATGCAACCGGAGGCAGCTGGTTAGGTGTCTCTCTTACATGATCATTTGCTCTATCCAGGTCAGCATTGTGACTTCCAGAAGATTTTCCAGGTGTACCAAACAAATCCTTGTATTGCTCAGCACTAGCAAGGTTGATATTTGCACAAGCAAACCGAGTCAGCTTCTGGTCATGGAACACGATTGACCTCCCAACAATGTAAGACTCAGAGGCAGGATTCAAGGAAAGGTACTTGTCGTGATATTCCGTTTGGAAACAAGTGGCATTAATCCATCCATGCTTTCCAGAAAGATCCCCAACCATACAAAGAGCATCGTCACTGTTTTCCGTACACTTCTCAAGACCTCTGAATGGGTCGAAATGCTTACCAGCCTCGTCACAGCTCACTTTGTCAAATATCTGGCCTTCATGTATATGATACACAAATGGACCATCCACAGGGGGCAAACCAGTCATGTCCACATGGACCTTTACGGAGCTGCCCTTTGGACTGGTGAAATAGACGTAACCTTTCGTGAATTTATTAGTACCTGACTCGGGAAAGTCGGCCACTGCCACAACATTCTTCGGGTTATCCTTGGAAAGGGGTGCTGGATCAGCCAAAGCAAAAGAAAAAAGGCACAGTGCCAAGAATACAAAGCGGACAAAAAACATTGCTGTGTTGAAATGGAACTTTGAGCAGACAACAGCTAAATCTGATAGAAAGACTTCAAAGATGCAAGTCGTGAGAACAAAATCAGCAGATTTCACTTCCTTGAGTGAAAGTAAAAACTAGAAAGTGGTGATTTTTGTGAGCTTTAAAAAAATAAATGTAATTGCAAAGCGCAAATATCTCTATAAATTACAAAGGTGAGAAATGGGTGCAAAAAGTAGGGTGAGAAGGGCAGATCAGAAAAAAGAAACGTAAGTTTCACCATCCAGAAAAGATTTGAAACATAGAGTTCCTTCCAGAAGAAGATAGAAATTTGATGAAAAAAAAAAAAGCTAAATCCCATGGAAAACAATACCTCAAGACCATTATGCTTCTGGTCTGATGATTTTGGTGAGTCCATAGTATTATAGCATGTATCTACTCACGATCATTCTCTCCAACTATAGTACAGGGTTATTTTCTAAATCTTTCTTTGCTAACTCTCCCTTCTATTTCCGTACATTGTCTAATTCTGCTCTTGCCCAACATACCCGCCAATATCATTTTTAGCTATATTTATTGTTTTGCAGGGCCCATTGAAGACATGTGCATATATTTGTTCTATGAGCTTTGAATTCTGAGAACTTAATAAGAAACTTTGAAGACTGGAATCACTAAATCGGTGAAAAGTCACTGGTCAGTTCCCTAAATTTTGCTTAGAGGCTTCAACTTAGCTCCGAAATACACCTGATTGTATTTGCAAGGGAGTTCGCGAAGTCCTAACATTTCGAAAATCTAAATGCCATAATTTCATTTTAAAAATCCAAGTGCCCTTCAAAAGTTAAAGGACTTTGATAAGACTTTTCATCATAAGCCCGTATTCGCAATTTAAATATTTATCTTAAAATAATAGTTTATGGGGAAGAAGTATTCAGTAATTAATTCTACATGGCTGCGATGTGAGATAGGCAGCGAAGGAATTCTCTGACGCACAAGACAACCACAATGGTATATAAGAATTTTATGTGAGACTATCTCAACTCTGAGGTCACAGAAGAAAGGATGCAATAGAAAGGAAAAATGCTTGTTCATTAAATACCGTATGCTATAGTAGAGGGATTAATTTAAACCATGAACGACTCTCCACAGCCGCATGTGCCCTTCGAATTTGGGTTTCTGAAGATAAAGCGTGTCGAGAGCTTGTCGTCGATCCAGTCCATCTCGGAGCCGACTATGGAAAAAAGCGCTTTGGAGTCGATGACAACTCTTACGCCATCCTGCTCAACAGTCTCATCGAACTTACCTGGTTCAGAGACGTACTCGAGGTGGTACGTCAACCCGGAGCAACCTCTGTTTTTGACACCAATACGGATGAGTTGTGGCTCTGGTTGATCGAGCAATGCACGAAGATTTTCTAGAGCGTTAGGTGTCAATGTGATGAGGGCCTTGCGGGGCTTCAATTGCCTTCTAGGCTTTTTGGCCTTTGTCGTGGCCGTGGTAGAATCTTGCGGGGCTGGCACAGACGCCGTGGTTGCACTAGCCGCAGGATCAGTGATGACTTTTGGGAGCTCTGCCACAGGCGCCGTCTTGACCTCGTCGACACTGGCGTTTTGTTGTGGCTCGCTTTCCTGGGCAGTGGGAGAGGCAGACGTGGCAGCTTTGAAGCCCTTGAACCTGGAAGTTCTGGATCTCCGGACAGGCGCCAAAAGAGAGATTTCTCCGGGGCGTTGGATGATTGGCAGACTAGTGGGGCTTCTTGTAGGGGCAGCCGCGGGTGTGTCTAAGGAATGTTTTGCCCAGCGAGACGCCTGGAGGCCCGGCAGCTGGGCGGGCGTTTGTGTTTGTGTCTTTGCGGCCAAGATAGGGTCGAGCTGGTGCTTGGTCCACGAGCGCCCATCAAGCTTGGTGTGTGGGAGGTCAGCGGGAAGATGAGAGTTGGATCTACCAAAATCAGCCGCCGGCGACTGCTTGCTGGGGGCAGACACGGTCCGCATAAACCGCTTCGTACTCTCGCGCAGGGTGCACCGCAAAAATGGGGTTGTGTTTAGAAGACGTCCCCTTAACATTGTGTAGATGTGGTGGTGTGGACGAGTGTGAGTAAGTAGATTTTAGTTTCTTGAGCGGTGCGAGCAAAGGTGGGGCGAATTAATAGCAAAGAGTAGTCCTTTTCGGAGCCTGCGCCTTTTGTCAGCTCCTGCGACAAGTGTTGCCGGGGGAGAGTGCGGGCCACACGATACAGGAATAGAGTCGTAAGCGATTTTTCTCGTGCATTGATTGGCCAAATACCAAGACCGAGCGCGGAGTCCGAGACTCAGGGCCGCTTTCCCGTAGTGGGGCCTCTGCCTGCGATGCCGCTTTAAGTCATGCGCTTGGCCCGGGAGTCAGCCGCTCAATACCGGGCGTTCGTTCGGCTTTAGTTGCTTCTGTTTCTTTGATAGAAGATTGGATATTTGGAGGTTTCATCTCATGAAATAAGAGTGGATACTTCAAAGCTGACTTAGATGGTATTCCCAGTATTGTATTTTATCTTGATCTTTTTTTGTATATTTGTAGGTTGATGTTCTCTTCAGTACCTCGTGAGGAAATGAGGGCAGTCAGGTAACATGTGCCTCACGCGGCAAAGCCCACGTAATGCGCAGGCAAGAAAGAGTCAGTGTTTGATATTTTCTGGGATAAGAGTGCTGCGTTTCTTTCAGTTTTATACATCGGAATCTGCATAATTCTTGACAATTGTGTTTTCTTTGGGGTAAAGAAATGCCTTTTGTTTTTCTACATCTTCTTCTCTTTCATTCAGGTCATATTTGTCATCGCGAAGAATCATGACTGATCCTTATTTAACATAAATCAATGAGACACTTAGTTTCGTTTGGTGCTATGGAGAAGGTATTGCTGTGGCAACGAGAATTTCATAGCCATTCCACGTCGTATTCCAAAACGAGTGCGTGAATATCAAAATGGCTGCGCAGGTGCCGTGTGATCCTTTATTCGAAAAAAACTTATTGATAAGCTTGTGTCCCGACAGCCTTGAAATAAGGATATATGTGCTACGCAGGTAGTTATAAAAGACACGTAATATGAATGTATTCACAGTGAGTTATATAGTACAGCCAGTCACGAATAAGGACCAGGAAGCCATTGGGGGTAAAGCCATTCATACAGCCTCAAGCCAGTTGCACCATTACAAAGGTCTAGTCTCTCTTTTCAACCACTTCAACGCAAGCGAGTTTGGCTCCAAGCTAGGACTCATCTCCTGCCAAATCGTTTGGTGATACCTGTCGATCCATTCCTTCTCTTCAGCGCTCAACATGCCCACATTTATTAACTTGCGGCAATATGGAACACGCGTCACGGTTTCAAACTGGAGAAATTTCTTGCCATTGTAGAGCAAGTCACCATCTTTGACGTACATGACGTTCTCAATACGGATTCCATATTCGCCCTCCTCGTAGTAGCCGGGCTCATTAGAGATCAAATGTCCTGGCTTCAATGCGTTCTTAGCAGCCGTGGGCCTGGGCCCAATACCAATGGGACCCTCATGCACGTTTAAGTAAGAGCCAATACCGTGGGACGTACCATGGCCGTAGTCCAAACCATGATCCCAAAGGTACTGTCTGGCGACCGAGTCAATCAAGCTGCCCGTGGTATTTTCAGGGAACTTCAACTTGCCAAGGGCAACGTGACCTTTCAACACTAGGGTATAGTGTTTGATTTCAGAAGCAGTCGGGGTTCCGAAATGAACGGTTCTTGTTGTATCTGTCGTTCCCTCGAAAAACTGGGATCCGGAATCGTTGAGGTAGAGCTTAGAAGGATCGATCGTTTTACAGTAACCCTTGACCGGCTTGTAGTGAATGATCGCTCCGTTGGCACCCGTTGCACTGATGGTGTCAAAGGATAAGCCGACAAAGTTTTCCTCCAACAATCTGAAACTAGTTAATTGTTCGTCTGCTTCAACCTCATCGATCAACTCCAGCTTGCAAATGATCTGATCTTCCAACCACGCAAAGAACTTGACAAGTGCACGTCCGTCTTTCAAGTGTGCGCTGTGTGCACCCTTCAACTCGGTTTCGTTCTTGATAGCCTTCAAGTCTTCGATGGGTGACGGAGACAACAGTTGGTACTTGCACGTCAACAGATGCACGATTTCCCACGAAGCAGTGCTGGAGTCGAGCAAGAAGGCCTTCTTGTTCAAGCTGAATTCTCTGTCTAAAGAGGCCAAGTCTGACCAGAAAGCAGTGTATGGTTTCACAGACACGTTGCAGTCTTGCAAGTGTCTTGTCACGTTGCTATCGAACTTGGTGTTGTCGGCGAACAAAGTGGCCTCGCCTTTCAGTGTGAGAAGCAAGTAGGAGTAGAACACAGGGTTATACTCGATGTCCGAGCCACGCAAGTTCAACAACCAGGCGATTTCGTCCAAGGCACTCACGATAAGGCCATGAGTGTTGTTCTTCTCCATGATCTTTGTGACTCTGCCGATCTTGGCTGCGGCCTCTTCGCCAGCAAACCTGACGTCTAGGGTCTTGATGATACTGTCGGAAGCAGGCGGCACCTCCTCGAAATGAGGCCATATCTGATCAATCAAGTTCTCCTTGACAGGCACGAGCTCGACCTGTGCAGCGGGCTTCTCCTTCAACTCGTCCCTGATCACAGAAGCAATCTTCTCGTACACCAGGTAGCTGACCAACTTCGGGTCAATGCCGATGTTGACATTCTTGCCGGAGTCCAAGGATAACTGCACGGCTTGTTGCACCGTCCATTTCTCCCACGAGGGCATGTCCTTTGCGCCCTGCTTCAACAATGTCCAGTTGAAATCCAACTCGTCGCTTGCCTGGCTGAAGTAACGCCCGTCAGTGGACAAAGCAGCCAAGCCTTCGGGGACCTCGTTCATGCTACAGATATCTCTAGTCACGATACAGGTACCTGCACTGCCCGAAAACCCGCAGATAAAGCTTCTCCGCTGGTCGAGGGGTGAAACGTACTCGCTCTGGTGCTGGTCCTCGCTGGGCACAATGTACACGGCCACGTCGTTTGCAGCCATGGCTTCTCTTAAGGCCTCCAAGCGCAGCGATGTGTTGATTTCTTTGACATCGGGCAAACACAAAGACGCAGCGTCAATCGTGAGCACAGAGCCCTTGCGCAGGGCGCCTGTTGGCGAGCAACTGCCGCTGAGGTTCCGCTTGATATTGATTCTTCTGGCAACTACTGAAGATCTCTTGTGTGTGCGAGACAACAACCCGGGAGAGCACGTGCAGTTGTGGCAGTCTGCCCTGCTCACTCTTCTATTTGCAGCTCTCATGGCGGTCAACGAATATTGCCTGGGTGTTGTGGTGTGGTGGTAAGTGGAGAAAGATTTCCGGATGGAAGGCGTTGCTAGGTACGGAGAAAAACGAGCCTCAGACGGCGCACCCGTACACCACAGATATTAGGCCGTGTGGCGTGTCTTAAAAGGGCACGAGAATGGCAGAGTTAGGTGAAGGGAGACGGGAACTTGAGGAGGGGATCCCTTTTCGGTGTGTTCATGTGGGTCTTTTTTGTGGGGTTGGTGGACAAGGCTGTTTGCGAGATGGATGTCTTGTTAGTTGTCATGCAATTAGACACTTGCGGCGAGCAACTGTGCGAGCACTTCCTACGAGCCGTGCAGCCAATCAAGCACCTGGCTTTGTCATTTCCCGATTTCTTCGGCTGCCGTCTAAATTTCCAGTTAAGGCAAATTTGTTGCTCCTTATCTTCCTGAGACCTTAAAACGAGAGCTCTGTGTGGATAGCTTCGTCAGCGACGAAATAATGAGCGGAGGTTCGGAGTGAGCGCTGGTCTAATTAATGGAAGCATACATGCTTCTTTTCTGAACCACGTACTTTACAGGAGATCTGGAAAGGAAACGCGTTCCAATAACGATCTCCCGCACCTTCGAACTTTCTTGGACCGGATAAATTTCGCTAAGGCTCCTTGGCTATTGCCCATGCTGACGTGGCTGAGAATATGTTGGGAAACTCATGGTGTCTTTGACAACAGGAAAAAAAGAACAGAAACAAAATACTCGGGTATCAGAGATCAAATGCCACCCATCTCATGAAAAAGCCATTACATCTATATTATATGTGTTTATGACGCGTCACATAAAATAATCTGGGGCCTCCAGGCCATCCTTTATACAAGGCCCGGCTTCGCTATACAGAATCTTTCCAATCTATCAATCTGTGGTCCAGGTACTGATACGAATTCACAGGAAGATCATGGCCCACTACCAACAAGTGGCCAACGTATGTAAAGGCTGCTGAATTTTACCCATCCGATTTGCTGTACTAATATTTCCAGACAGTTGAGCTTCTATACACCAGCAGTGATCCTGCCCAGGTGCATGAGCATCAGAGGTTTCTCCACGAGGTGCAAAAGTCCCCCGAAGGCTATGATGTGGCGCTTTACTTACTCTCACAAGATTCTTTGACTTGCAAGTACTTCGGTGCCTTGACATTAACTGTTGTACTTCAACACCCTGGCCTAGATGTGGCCCAATGCCAGCGAGTCGTTTCTACTCTGCTTACACATATTGGGGTGCTCACTGTGGACGCACAAACTACTGATCGAAATCTTTTCGTGGTTCGAAAACTCATGTCCAATATTTCTTTGGCGTACTTGAAATATCATCAAACATTTAATAACCCGATCATATCGTTTGTGCAAATCTTTGTACCAGACGTACCCGACCACGCGGGGGTTCTGGAATTCGCAACTCTCATGGCAAATTTTTCTTTCACGCAACTAGCGTTGTTGCTCATATTTCTATCTATTCTTGTGGAGGATGTTTCCAAGAGCAACGACTTTCGCTCGGCTATCCACACGGCGGTGCGTGAGAACCTATACCCGCTCTTCCTCACGGTGTACCAATACCTCGCTTATATTGAATCACAAAATCAGTTGCTGCAAGAGCTAGACTCACAAGCGCTTCAAACCTTACATTCGTGGATGGTCTACTTGCCCAATGTCAACGGAGACTCTCTGTACGAGGATATCGGGGTTTTGGTAGACTTCCTCTCGTTGCATTTCAAGGACGGTATAAGTGGCCAGGACCAAGACATACTCGAATCCATCAAACAAACTCTCATCATTTTCAACGAGGTGTTGGAGTTGAATGCAAACATGCTATCGCACGAGCAAAAACAGGCGTTGTACGCCACTGTTCTCGGGACTTGGGGAACGCAGCTCGTGGACACTGTGATTCTCAATGTGGAAGACGATTTTCATGAAGAATCTGCCGCATATATTGACTTATTCTTGACAATTTTGCAACTCAACTCGATACGGCTCTCTAAGTCAATTCTCGTGTCCAACACACAGGCCATTCTAGCTCTTGCTCTTAGGCTAACTGCCGTAGAGGGGACACCTATTATTGATGAGCTAATCTCCGAGAGAATGTTGCTATTTTGGGAGGATTTTGCTAGCGTGTACGAAGATTCAAGTGATGTTTTTGACACTTTCTTCGAGACGCAAGAAGACCCGCAGTTTCAGACAAAGTTTGAAGCAGAGAAGCGGCGAATTTTTGATACTGTTGCCCGCATATACTGGCGTAAACTCCGCCTTCCAGAACCCACCATATATGGACAGATACGTGCGGAATTCAATGCGTATCGATCGAGTGTGGCAGACTTCTTCTTGGTGGTGTATTCGCTACTCAAGGCCGAATTTTACCAGCTGATGAGTGAGTTTCTAATTGAAGGATCACTTCACCTTTCTACCAGCACAGAGAAATTGCTAGATGTCGAAGCCACTATGTATATTCTCTTTAAGATCAACGACGACACGGTCTATTTCGAATCCCAGGCAAACCAGCTAGCTCCATTCTCCCAAGCGATTTTTGAAACCGGATTTCTAACCAAGTTCGCTACTTTTGAAAATGGAGATTCCATGTACACGACTGTACTTGCAACACTTGTTCAGTTTTGTTCGTCTAATGTGTTTTACTACAAGACCAGTAGTGGAAGCAAACATTTGAGCGAGGTGTTCAACATTATTTTCCCGCTATTGCTAAACAGCAAAAACACCACGCTTGCGCTTCTTGCATCCAAAACGGCATTGCGGATATGTGAGGAGAGCAGTGATCACCTTGTGGACTTCCTCCCAGATTTGGAGAATGTCGTGGTAGGGATGCTAAAAAACCCAGAGATGGACAGTCTTATACGACTGAGGATGTTCAATGCGTACAGTGTCATTGCCCGAAGCATTCAAAATGTTGACGAACATAGCAAAATATTGCATGGAATGGTATCTGCGATAGCAAGTGCTGCAAGTTCCGTCATAGAAAGTATTAGTGGGTCACTGGAGAACATTCTGGAAGCCCAGGAAGAGTACCTCAGTTCTCTTCTCTCTTGTCTCGTGAACATTGCCAAGGGGAGTTCCATTTCGGACGATGCTATAGACGAGATGCTGGTCCGAGACCAGGAAACTTACCGGGACTTTTGGAGCAGGGATCCGTACATGATAAAACAGACGGTGTTCTCGATAGTGCATGAATTCTCCCTCACAAACAGCGCACTTGCCCAGAAACCGATCTTTGTCGAAAAGTGCACCCTTATTCTCAAAGCTGGTATAGGAGAGAGACTCGGTAGTGGATTCGACGTCGGCAACGAGGCCATCATGACCTATGCCCTGGCCTTAATGGAAGTTACGACAAACGCCAATACTGTGCCGTTCATTTTTGGCTTGGTAGAATGTTTGGTGAGTGTTGAGTACCAACATCTTGACCCTGCAATGATGCAGCAGCTTGTGCAAAGAATATTCACGAACAAACTAGCATTTTTGAAATCCGACCCGGACATGATCAAGAGTGCTATCGACTTGTTTTCCAAAGTGTTAGAGTGCAAACCGTCTCTAATTCTCTACACGGAGATATTTCGATGCACCATCCTCCAGTTTGCTGTGGAGGGCTTGGCAGCCAACGAGCTGTTCGTAGTGAAGTCCATTCTGCGGTTTTGGACAAGTTTCCTTGGTATGAGACGCGGAACTGGTGAAGACCACGCAGAATGCCAGCGTATTTTCACGGAGCTCAATCTTGTTGAGGTGGTGACTTCTGAGCTCATTGCATCCTTCGTCAAGAGTGCTCGCTCGAACCTCGAATATTACTACTCAGTGTTCCGGAGTTTGATAGCCAAGTTTCCCATGCAATTCAAGACCAGCCTTGCAACGGCTATCGACGAAGCCACTTTGGTGCAGAAAATAGGCACCAAGGAACTCGAGCTATTTGTACATAAGCTAATGGTCACGCGGGGGCGCCGCACGGCGAATGAGGTTTTGAAGCTGTTTTGGCTCGCAGCAAATGGCTTCGTGGAGTACAACCACCAGAGGATTTAGGCCCGTGGTTCGGGGGCGATGCACGCAAAGAAAAAACTGAAACACTTCATTAACCAACACGAATACAAATAGCTACACAGGATCCTGCCAGAGTCCCTCGTCTCAATTGATCGACACACCCTCCAAGTCCTTCGCCAAGGCAACACACTCATTCTCGTAGTTGAGCTCGGAGATTGAGCTCACCTGGTAGCGTATCTTGGTTTGGCCGTTGTAGCTGTCTTGCCTGGCCTTGACTCTGAAGTTCAACTCCCTCATGGTGGCTGAGTTGATGAGCTTGGTGAAGTCCCCGTTGTCCTCTTCCTCCTTCAATCTGATGAGGTCGCTCGCGCTTGTTTTCAACAACTTGTTGGCCTCGTCGTCAAACAAGGTGACCCAGATCTGGCCCGTATGGTCCACGAGAGACGCGCTCAAGATGTACCTGTAGTGTGGCTCTGGGTAAGTTAGGTTACAGCGCTCGCATCTCCAGGAGCCATCGCTTTCTTGGATGACTTTCCGGTTGCAAGGCGAGGGGCCCCTGCCCGTGGTGTTGATCTCATTGGCGCACGCAGGGTAGCAGAAGTTGTCGGCCTTGATGTAGTTGATGGACGCCTTGACGGTGAAGAAATCCGGCTTCTCGTTGCTGCCCAAGCCCTCGACCTCGGCGCGGGCAATGGTCTTCCTGTTGGCCAACGGCTCGGCCGCCCCGGCGGACTCAACCTTCAAAGACTTGAAGTTCTCGTTGACGCCCTTGTTGTCATACCAGCCTTTCAACTGGTAGGCCTCAGGGATGTCAGGGTTGGCCATGATGCTGCCCGAGTGGGTCAAGGTCAACGAGCGGCCGCCGAAGTCCTGGACCTTGACGCCCTTGAACGCCACCACGGAGCCCGCCGGAATGCTGAAGTCCACGGCGGTGGCGTTCCACAAACCGACGTCGATGGCGAAGTTGGAGTCGTCAACGATGCTGACGTTTCTGCGGCTGAAGGGCTTGCCCGTGGACTTGGCGGTGATCTGGAACACGTCGTTGACGGTGTTGATGACGCCGATCACGTCGACAACCGTGTCCTTCTCGAGGTTCTGGATGGCGTCCAAGCGCGCGAAGTTGTAGTTGATTTTGGGCACGTCCGCGGTGTCGAAGCACTCGGTGATCTCCGAGTCCTTGTCGAGCGACAACTCGTAGGGGTGGCTGAGGTGCGAGAACTTGGGCTTGGCCTGCTGGATGCGCGCCTTGCTCACGTAGTACACCTTGCCCTCCTCCAACAAGTGGAAGTACTTGTCCGCCATCTCGTTGAAAGCCGTGGCGCGGATCTCGTCCGACTCGTCCAAGAAGTTCACGTTGAACAACTTGCCCTCGCCCTTGGCGTTGGACCATGTGCGGATGTCGCCCTTGTACAGCACCCGGCCCTTGATGGTCCAGTTGTTTTGGTACGGCGACAACGACTCGATGGGGTTGACGGGCCTGCTGGGGCCCGCGGGCTTGGCACGCGGCGCCGCCGGCGGAGGCACGGCGGCTGCTTGAGGAGCAGCCGCAGCGCCCTGGGCAGCGGCGCCAAACGCGGCCATGGCCATGTCTTCCTGCGGATTCTGGTCGAAGTAGGGGTCGAGCGGCGTGACCTCATGGCCCAAGCGTTCCGCCTTGGGGACCTCCACCGTAAGCGCCGACACAATGAGGATCCGCTTCATGGTCTTGGCCATGGTGAACTTGTCGATGGAAATCACCGAGAACTTGGTGAAGCCGTTGGCCTCCAAGTACGTGTTGCAGTGGGAGTCGAGGAGACCCTGGATGGAGTTCTGGCCGTCGCTGAACACGCAGCGGTAGCGTCTTTCGGCCAAGTTCTGCTCGTTGATGACCTTCAAGTTGGTCACCTGCACGCGTATGGGCTTGCCGGCCCATTTGTGGCTGGTGCTTTTGGAGAGCGCCTCCTTCAAGGCGCCGGGCGTGACGCCGTGCGTGTCAGACATGTTTCAAGCGGGTTGGTGCGGAGGTTTGCGGGGCGGGGCTGTGGGAGGTGGGCCCTTGTCAATGTTGCTGGAGGAATAAAAAGACGTGGTTCGCGTGTTTCTCAGGTGCTGCTCAATGCCCGGTGCGCGCACCACGCGTCAGTGCAGGCTGCGCACGACGGGCCGGGCCGGTGGCAGAAAAGCCGCCGTTTTTCGAGACGAGTTTGCTTGCTGAGATTTTGTTTTGGCGGATGCTGATTGGTCTTAAGTTCTTGGAGGTGGCTGGAGAGGGAGGAAATAAGGGGGGGGGGGGAAGGGCTAAGGGGCTTATGGTATTATCTTGGATGGGCTTGTTGATACGCGTATTGGAACCATTTCGCATACAGGACATGTATCAGCTAATAGATGTATACTGCTCAGCAGGTGTACTGGTATTTCAGAAATCCCGGTGGGCGTACCAACCAGGTGAAAAAAATGTAGAGATACTTTTTTTGCAGGTATGGGTTTACTGTTTATGTGGAGATACTAGTTCTGTAGATTAACTGCTGATGTAGATCTACTGCTACAGTACGTATACTGGTGATTTAGCTATTCTGGTGGTTTAGGTATACTGCCGATGTAGATATACTGTCAATGTGGGAATACCAATAATGCGAATATACTAATCATATGGATATACTGCTAATATAGGTATACTGCTAATGTAGGTATACTGCTAATGTAGGTATACTGCTACAGTAGGTATACTGCAGTAGTATAGTGTTGATGTATGATGATGGTGGAAATCTGCAACAAAGCGTCTGAGGATGACGCAGAGGTCAGGAATCAGGAAAGAAAAGGAAAAAAAAACAAGACTCCATGCGGGCTATGCCCGGCTTTCCGTATCACCTGGCTCGATTCCAAAAAAGAAGACTGGCAAGAATGATGATCTGATTCCCCGCGTTGATGACCTCGCTGGTATTTCGGCATCAAAACTGCTGAGCTTCAACTGGTAGCGTCTACAGAACTTCTTGCGAAGTCATAGAAATCAAATATGTTCCTCGATATACATCTCATGATGTTCTCTTTACTCAAATATATACCAAATTGCTCGGCAGGAGAGAATTTGTGACTGCCAGCTCTAAAGGCCACGCACACATTAAGCACCCAAGACAAAGTTCTCCCACCATGAAGAGAATCAAAGCATCACTGCACCACACCATCACTGAATGATGCCACTTCTTGTTGATTTTGGGGATCACTCGGTGAATTATGCAACAGTATGCGTATTCGCGAGCCACCGGGAAAGCTCTGTTGAGCCCAACTAACCCAGATCTCTGGTCTAACCACGGGGAATTGATGAGACTCGAGGGCCGCGTGATACACGGAGCTGGGAAAGCACTGAACGTTGGAAAGCACTGAGCGTTGGGGACTTTTCAGGCTCTAGACCGAAATCGTTGCAAAACATACATTTCTCTACTGACACACGGGCAAATATACCACTCGGGACACGAGAGCCAGTCGTTTGGGTTATTGCGGTGGGGGCCTTCTTGAGGAGCAGCGTTCATTCCTTCAAGTTGGTATTGCAACATCGCGACAACACTATTCAATGGTCTGGTTCGTATGCGCATGGCAAAGCTGAAAAGCCATGTGCGGTGCACACTCCTACGCCCGGCTCGAGTCGTGATGAAGTTGTTAGGTCATCTTGTATCTTTGAAGAAGCCCACATACTCACCGTATCTGTGCAAGTTGTTGCCTGGGCTCTGTCACCACGCACCCATCGACATGCATAACGTACGTCTCAATCTTTTGCACGTGTATAAATGGACCATCTCGACGTCGGTCTTGGGACGAGTTGGCGGCCACCTGGATTTGTGAAAGACGACAGACTCAACACTCTGAAACCCCCTGATGGCGCAAATCAGTATGCTCCACGTCGACATCCACTCTGCAGCCGTCCAGTCTGGGGTCTCCACAGAATATTCCACCACACAGAACAGCGCCCGTTGGGTACCGTGGGAAGTTGCACGTGCCGACGGTGAGTCTGGGCTACTACGAGGAACGCATCTTCACAGTGCTGAGACCGACCTTGACTGAACGCAGCAGGCGACACCGGGGCCCGTCTACGTCTCGAGAAGCCCCGCAGCCCACGACTCTGGGCCATGGTAGCCCGGTGGTCATGTTTCAGGTACGATGTGGCCTCCTCGGACGCCCGAGGACAGTGCCCAGCGACGCACCGCGAGACGCACACCAGGACGTCTACGCTGGCACGAACAGTGGTAGATGGGAAACTAGGAGTATAAATTGAAATATCTCGCAAACCTGTTGGAGGAGTTCTGGGAGCCCACGCACGGCGCCCACGCCGCCGTGGACCGGGAGTCGGGAGGCCTGTTGGAGGCACCCAATGGGGCGAGGCGGGCGCAGCGCAACAGCCCTACAACTTGGGCTGCGCAGCCGCGGCGTTGAACAACTCGTCGTTGGCATTGAGCCTGACCGCGCCGCTCTTCAACAAGGCGCGGGTCAAGTCCTGGACCAAGTCGTCGATGTTCTCGATACCGATACACAAGCGGATCAAGTCCTCGGGCATGTCGCGCTCCTCGCGGGTCTTGGCATCGATGGAGGCATGCGACATCTTGCAGGGCATGGAGATCAAGGAGTTGACGCAGCCGAAGGACACGGCGATGCCGAAGATGTCCGTGGCCTCGACGATCTTCTCCAGCAACTTGACCAGACCGGTCTCGAAGCTGAGCACGGCGCCGGCGCCGGAGCACTGGCTCTGGTGCAACGCGTGCTGCGGATGGGACTTGAGCCCCGGGTAGCGCACCTTGAAGCCCGCCTGCTGCAAGAAGCCGGCGATCTTGACGCAGTTCTGCTGCTGGCGCTCCACGCGCACGGCCAAGGTGCGCAAGCCGCGCGCCAACAACCAGCAGTCGAACGGACTGAGGCCGCAGCCGGTCGAGTTGATGACGAAGTAGATGCGCTCGGCCAACGCGGGGTCGCGCGCCGCGATCACGCCCGCCATGATGTCGTGGTGCCCGTTCAAGTACTTGGTGGCGCTCTCGTAGTGGATGTCCACGCCCAAGTCCAAGGGCGTCATCAACAACGGCGTCATCATGGTGTTGTCGAACACCACCAAGCAGTGCGGGTTGACCGCGTGCGCGTGCGCGGCGATGGCCCTGACGTCGCACACCTTGATCAACGGGTTGGTGGGCGACTCCAAGAAGATCATCTTGATGTTGCGCGTGAGCTTGCGCTTGATGAGCTCGGTGTCGGTGGTGTCGTGGTGGTGCACCTTGAGGTCGCCCTTGCTGTTCAAGTACGTGAGCAAGCGGTGCGTGCCGCCGTACAAGTCGTCGCCGGCAATCACCTCGTCGCCCGGCCGGAGCAACCGCAAGATCACGTCGAGACAGCCCATGCCGGACGTCACGGCAAACGTCTGCGACGCCTTCATGATGGCGGCCATTTTGTTCTGGAGAAACGTGCGCGTGGGGTTGCCGGACCGCGTGTAGTCGTACTCGCCCATGTTCAGCAAGGAGTCTTGCTTGAACGTGGCCGACTGGTACAACGGCGGCACGCTTGCGTTGTGCTGGTCCGTGGACTTGGAGAACACCAACTCGGTTTCGATGTTGTAGGGTTTGGAGGCCATGCTGGCGGCTGGGCTGGCTGCTGTTCGGGGGGTGCGGCGCGGGGGTGCCTGGCGGTGTCTGGGGTCGGTGTGGGTTTCCTGGGGGGCCGGGATGTATTGTCCAGAAGATGGGGAGGAAAGCGAGGAAGAAAAAGCGCCTGTTTGGGGCTGCGCGTGCCGGACTCGTGAGCGTAGATTAGTCACGGCGCTCGCACTGGGGCACGAGACCAAATGTTATCGCACGTGACCCGGGCCGGCTCGCCACGGTCCACGCCTGTGGCTTTTTTTTTTCGGGGCGTTGCAGAAACCCGGCGGGCGGTTTATGTGTGTTTTGGTACGGGTGTGTTTTGCATGGTTTTTACGAGGGATTCGTGCCTCGACGGGGATGTATTTCGTGTCCGAATGCCGTGGGTATATTGCGTGTCCAGGGCCGGTACCGACCTCGCTTCGCACGCTGTCATCGAACGCACGTCTCCAGATTGGAGACTTCCTTCGCAGGCCTGGTGCCTCGGGCGTGCAGTCCCGCCATGTTCCATACGCCCAGAGCGCTGCCCGTTTTTTTGGCGGCGAATTTTTTGGCGGCGGTTTTGGTTTTGGTAGCAGGCGTTTTGGTAGCAGGCGTTTTGGTAGCAGGATTTGTCTTAGTAGCGCTGTCTGCCCAGGCCTATCCAGACGCCCGGCCGAGCCGGGCAAACCAGCGCCTTTCGCACTCAGCAAAAAGCGGCTGGCGCGAGTGGAGGCGCCTCGGAGTCATCACTAATAAAGGCATGATGTTCAGGGCACTAGACCTTGGAAGCCCCTGGACACGCTTTTGGTCCCAGGGCTGCTCAAGTACGCTGGCTCGGCTGTACCGAAAATGGCGCGAGACTGGAAAGTCAGCTGCGGCGCCATTCACCGCCATGCCAAAGGGCCCGCGTCGTGCGGTGTGATGATAAAGATCGGTAATGTGACGCAAGTATAGACAAACAAGCCAGAACGGTATCCTGCGGAACAAGGAATGCAACAGAAGCATGAGATCACGAACAAAACAAAAACTGGATTATTGGATGGAGCAAACAAGCGAAACAGAATCATCAGACAGAATTTAAAACAAAACAGAGTTGAAATTTATAATGGACTAGGGGACAAATGACACAGATTTATTGGACAATTCTAAGACCAGAGAAATAGAATCAAAAATATTGAATGGAGCAAGAAACAAACAGAATTATTAGACAGATTTAAAGGGAAACATATTAGAAATACTAGATGGAGTGGGGGTCAAATGAAAAGGATATATATTAGACAGAACTAAAACGAAGAAAACAGAAACTGGATAATTGAGTGAAGCAGGGAGCAAAAGAAACAGAATTTTTAGACAGATTTAAAAACGAAACTGGATTGAAAAACTGAATGGAGCAAGAAATTTGACAGATTTAAATTCAAAACAAAATTCAAAATATTAAATGGAGTAGGGGGCAAATGAAACAGAATTATTGGAAAGATTCATAGACGAAAACAACATAATTAAAAATATTACATGGTGTGTGGGACAAATGAAACAGAATTTTTATACAGATAGAGGAACAGACAAAACAGAAATATTAGACAGAACTAAAAAACAGAAATAAGATAATTGAATGGAGCAGAAAACAAAAGAAACGGAATTATTACACAGATTTTGAAAAAACATTTTAGAAATACTAAATGAGTACGCGACAAATGAAACACATTTACTAGACAGATTTTAAAAAAAGTATTGGAACTACTAAAAGGTAGGCGACAAATGAAACAGATATACCAGACAGAACTAAAACCAACAAAACAGAAATAAGATAATTGAACCGAGCAGGGAACAAAAGAAACAGAATTATTGCACAGATTTAAAATCACATATTAGAAACACTAAATGAGTAGGCGACAAATGAAACAGCATTATCATACAGATAGAAACAAACAAACCAGAAACAAGATTACTACATGTACAGTCCAAAAAAACAATACAGAATCAAAAACACTGCACTCCCGTCAAAACAAACGAAACAGGAGCCCCGGAAAAGTCAGAAACAAACAGCCCCATGCTTGTTTCACCGTCCTCCCGTAAAACAACAGGAAGCAACACATGGACACAGTGGCACATCGTTCTTGCACCCTCTGCAAAGGAGGACGTGCAGGGTGCGCCCGGAAACCTCCTCCTACCCCAGCCACGGGGCGCTACGGATGAATGCCTCTCAGCGTCTATTATACAAGGATTTCTATGCATGCTGGCGGCGCCAGCCTCCTTACAAGTCCGCCCGGGTGAACTTGCGGAGATCCGTGGGCTCTGCACCGAGAAGCACCTTTCTGCCGCTGAGCGGCTCGCACGACTCTCTGCCAGACACGGGGCCCCTCTTCTCCAACGGCTTGCCGGCCTGCAACGTCTTCAAGAGCTCCACGGTCTTGGCCGCCGTCAAGTCCTCGTGGAAGTCGTCGTCAATCGCCATCATGGGCGCGTTCACACACGCGCCCAAGCACTCGACCTCCTGCAAGGTGAACATCTTGTCGGGCGTGGTCTGGCCCGGCTTGATCTTCAAGTGGTCCGTGACAGCCTTCATGACCTCGTCCGACCCGCACAACTGGCAGGGCGTGGTGGTGCACACCTGGATGTTGTACTTGCCCATGGGCTGTCTCATGTACATGGTGTAGAACGTGGCCACCTCGTACACGCGCATGGGCGGCATGTCCAACATCTTGGCCACGTAGTTCATCACGGAAATGGACGTGAAGCCCAACTGGCGCTGGCCCAAGTCCAAGAGCGGCATGCACGCGCCCTTCTTGTACTGTGCCGGGTACTTGGCAATGATATCCTTGGCGCGGCTCAAGTTCTCGGCGGTGAACTCGAAGGGGAGTTGCTGGTTGTCCTCCTTGATGTCTCTGTGGACAGAGATTATGCTGCTGTTTCTAGACGCCTGCTTCATGAGCGAGGCCAAGGGGCCGGCGGAAAACTTCTGGGGGATATGGCGGAACATCGATGCAGGGCTGTGGGGTGTGTGGGAAGAGAAGGAAACGACCCGAAGTTCGGTGCTAGCTTTGGGGGATACGCCGGGTGGAGGACTGCGGAGTTGGAACGAGGCCCTGGAAACCCAGGCTTTTTTTTGGCCAGTGTTGCGTAAAGCGAAAACGCGGCGCGCCCATTGGCCGCGGGAAACCCGTGCACCCGCCTGCCTGGCTCCCCGGACTGGCCTGGTGGGAAGGGCCAATTGGCCTTTTTGGTGCGGCTTGGCCCGAAGTCGGGCCGGGGCTGGGAGAGGAAAGCTAGGCGGGCTGTCTATATTTTTTTGGGCTTGTAACTGGGGTTTTGTGTGCGGAGCACTGTGCCTTGTGGTGCTCAGTTTGGAGTGCTGGCAGGCCGCCACCGGGGTGCTGAATGTAAGACGTTCGCAGTGAATAATCGCAGTGAATATTCGCAGTCCATACCGGGCCCAGTGCAATATACGGGCTCTACCTGCTAGGGGGACCAGGCACGTCCCATGGGAATTCGGAACAGGCCAGAGTCTAAAGGGCTGGCTGTGCACTTGTACAATCAAAAACCAGTTGCGTTTTATTAGTGGGACCACGGGCCTGGCTGTGCCTTAAGGACGCTGACCAGGAACCGGTCTGGAGAACGCCGCGCGCATGTACAGCTCAGATAGCCTTGAACGCCACTTGGATATTCTTGAACATGGACAGCCTCAATAGCCTTGATCGTGGACAACTTCGATAGCATTGAATATAAGTAGCACCAAAAATATCCGCCAGAGGCCAAAGTCCAATTCTGCCGTAGCTTCAGGTCCACAGGGAGCCCCGATCTATCAGGCGTATCCTATTACAGGTACATCTCTACAAACCAATACCACATCTCTACAATCCAATAAACGATCGCGATACATTAATCGGCAATATACATTACATTACTATGGAACAAATGCTTAGTTTCTCTTAGCAAATCTTCTTGGACCTCTTTGAGAAGAAATGGCAACGGTTTGCAATGGGATCTTGAAGCCCAAGGTCTTGACCAAGTCGGCGGTCTCGGCGTCAACCTCCAATTGGCCGTTGGTGTGGGACAAGTCCAAAGCAGAGACCTCTGGGACGTACTGGTCCTTTCTCTCACGCTCCTCCTCTTGCAACTTGAAAGAAATACCACGGACTGGGCCCTTTTGGATTCTCTTCATCAAGTGGGTGGTGTAACCGGCGATCTTGTTTCTGAGTCTCTTGGATTGGATCTCGGCGATCTCAGTGGTCAATCTCTTGTTGGTCTCGAAGTCCAAAGTCAACTTTGGGTAGAATCTTTCAATCAAAACCTTAGAGGCTCTCTTGACAGTCTTAGTTCTAACACGACCCTAGATAGGAGTTAGTAATGGGTTCACTGGATGTCTTCAAGCATGGGCGTGCCTCTCACTAGCGTGTCTGGAATATGGTCACTTCCATTGTTCTGCTTATATGGGACGCCTGGTAGAATAAAGGGGCGTCTGAAACTGCAATTTTGGGGTAAACGATAATGGTTTTCAAATGTAAATGGATGGATACGAGCAACCGAGCTTCACGCGGTATTTTCAAAACATCGCAGGGGTCATAAGGAAGGTTTGATGCGTTCGTCTGCATTTCAAATAGCAAGGCCGATTTGATGCGTAGGGAATATGAACATGGGGACATCGTGGTGCGTCTGTTTCATCGTGTTTGTTTTTAATGGCTGGTATGGGAGGCAACAGACTCGTTGTGCTTGTATTTGCTTTGCGTGCTACATACCATTTTTGATGTTTTTTGATGTACGTTGAGGAGAAGACTTCAAGAAAGGATTGAGAATTGTGATATGTGAATGGGTAGGGCGAAATTTTTTCGCTCGGCCAGTGCAGGACTGGAAGCGCGTGAGGTTCACGTGACTGGCCGTGACTTGGTTTTTCCCCGAGGGATGGGTGCGATCAGGTCACGTGCGCTGTCTGGTTGGACATGGCGGTTGTCTGGTGTAGGCTAAGCACTATTCGGTAGGAATTTGTGAGTTGTCGTGGTGCTTGCTGATATCTACTTTTTGTATTGCTGTTTGGCTTCTTTCTTGTTGCTTCGGTCAAAAGGCAAGCCTGCATCCTGCGTGTGTCGTAGTAATGACCGGCCACCCAGTAGGTCGTGTATATCATTGTAATTGTAATCTACCAAGGTGTCTGATTAAAATATTCCTCATTCTTGATCACATCTCGGCTAGGGTCTGATAATTCGATGTTGTTCTTTTTCTTCTTTCTTTGGGTCTGGAGGCTATTTATCCGCTGATGTGTCTAGATTGAGCGCTTAATTCACTTTAGTTCAAACCGACTCTGATTGATGTTTGGCAATATTGTTTAGACTCGAGTCTCATTGAAACCATTTGTATTTTTCTCCCCAAGCTCACGAAAATGGACTTTTGAGCAGCTCAAGGCGATGAACAACTTTGAGATGCGACATTTGCACCCAATTCGCTTGAACGTTAAGAGCGTTTTGTTGCAAGTAACCCGTTATCCAAAATGAGTCCTGTTTCGAGAGATTCGTAATTTCTTGTTTATGTGATAAGTCTAAATTAGCAAGATTTAATCTTTTTGCGACCAATGACTTCACTAGTTGGGGACGGAGGCCGTGAATGGGGCGTGGTATGCACTTCGGACCTGGGTCCTTCTCATTTGTGGAGGCTAATATTTTGCCATCCTGCTCGAATGGGTTTTAAGACGAGAGCACAGAAACCAAATGGCTAAGTATCAGCTGGCTAGGTTTCACAGCGCCTGCCTACGTGTACGGTAGAAAAGCATATGAGGCCGGGCCTACATAAAATTAATAGCCATCACAAATGCTTCTGACCGGACCTCGACGGGTGTGAGACCAGATACACTAAGCAATCCCTGCGTATTTGCCATTCACTTCAGTTTACGAAGCCTGCTCCAAAATTTCGCATTTACCCAGTGAATTGGACCTATCGTGTCGTGTCTTATTTCTCCCATACCTCAATATTCTTGAGGTATGAATCATCTCATGTCGTCGCAATCGCAGATTGCGGAACCAATTCAAAAACCTCACATGCAACTCTTAGAAACTCAAACCAAAAAACAGCATTTGAGTCCCCCGGTAAATATACACCTGATTCAAGCAACACAACCTCTCCGTCGCCTCTTTCCGTGTGTTTCCACATTGTTCCTCTTCCGACGGCCGCGCACGTGACCTGCGCGTTCCATGAATGAGCCGAAACGGTATCTCTTAGCTAATATACCAAACAACAACAAGCACCACGCAATATGGAAAAGGGCCGGCTCTATCACTGTGACGTGTGTTCATCTGACTGCTCGAACAGAATCCGGATCAAATGCGCCATTTGCACAGACTACGATCTCTGCGTGCCTTGTTTTGCGTCGGGCTCCACCACGCTAGACCATAAGCCATGGCATGACTATCAGATCATCGAGCAAAACACGTATCCTATTTTCGATAAAGACTGGGGCGCCGACGAGGAATTGAATCTTATTCAGGGATGCGAAACCTTCGGATTGGGCAACTGGCAAGACATTGCGGACCACATTGGCCACCGGTCCAAAGACGAGGTTGCCCTGCACTATACGAAGATATACTTGGACTCCAAGGAGTACCCACTACCGGAAATGGACAAGGATTTCTCGCAGATCTCCGCGGGCGGGTTTCTAAAAAACAGAAAGGCCCGTTTGGAGGAGCGCAAAATGATGCCGTTGCCGCCACCGAAACCCAAGCCTGCCGTTTCGGTGCCGCTTTGCCACGAATTGCAGGGCTACATGCCGGGCCGGCTAGAATTTGACCACGAGGCGGAGAACGAAGCCGAGGTGCCCATCAAAGATATGATTTTCGACCCGGAGGACTCTGCGGGTGACATCGAGTTGAAGTTGACGATTTTGGACATCTACAATTCCAGACTTACTACGCGTGCCGAGCGCAAGCGCGTGTTGATTGCCAACGGCTTGCTTGAGTACCGCAGAAATATCTCCAATGACAAGCGCAAATCAAAAGAGGAGAAGGAGTTCATGAAGAGAATCAACGCGTTCGTGCGTATCATGACACCGCAGGATTTCGAGGACTTTTCGACCGATCTTCTCACGGAGTTGCGGTGCCGCATGCGTATCCACCAGTTGCAGACATGGCGCCGCAATGGCATCACCACGCTCGAAGATGGCAACAAGTTCGAGAAGGATAAGTTGATCCGCCTGGCGCACTACCAGCGGATGGGCAATGGCCTGGGCCTTGCAGCACGGACCGCCGCACTGCTGCTAGCGTCCAATGGAGTCCGGAAACTGAGCACGCCGCAGCCTCCGTACAAACCCAAGATTAACACCAGCAATGTGCGGGCACCGCTCGACCTTTCACACGCAACCGACTTCGACTTGCTTTCGGCGGAGGAAAAGCAGTTGTGTTCTGCGCTCCGCATCTTGCCCAAACCTTACTTTGCCATCAAGACGCAGCTCATGAAGGAGGCGATCAAAAACAACGGCGTGCTCAAGAAGAAAGACGCGCGGCAGTTCTTGAAGATCGACGTTAACAAGGCGTCGAAGATCTACGAATTCTTTGTGCACATGGGCTGGTGCTCCCAGGGATAAACTATGTGCAAGCGACATTCGGCTTCCCGGAACGGGAGGCCACTTTTGCGATACCGGTATGATTGGGGCGTGCGGGTCCAGAGACCAACACAAACGCATGTCTTTGTCTTCATCATCGGCGATACTTTGGCGCTTTGAAAAACATATTACCGCACGAATGCATGTGTCTGCTTGGCAATCTTGTCTGTATCTGGTTTACTTGTTGAGCTGATGCGTGCTCGGTGGTACACATATTCGGGACACAGCAGTGACATGAAGACCAGAAATCAAAACATCTGATGATGTGTTTCTACGGCTAATTGCTTCTAAATTTTCTCAGCTGCTCAAAGTCACTGCGTGTGCAGAAGCTCATATATTGGACTCGTGCGTTTGAGCCGATAGCTCGGAGCAGAATCAAGGGACGAGTACAGGAATTCGAGTGTGCCCAATCCACACAAAGCGAATAACGAAAGTTCTTATTTGAATACTTGAACATGGGTGAATGTGTCGGCTAACAGAGGCGCCACGAGATGGATATACCAACACAGGGAATGCGAGCCTACGGATAAGCCGAAGAAAAACAACACTATGGTCCAATTTCTCAACAAAGAAACCTGTTGCAAAAGCCGGTCCAAAAAATGGAGGTTTCAAGAACCCCTCTCTCCCAGTCGGCCCAACTACGATCCGATAATCAGCCTATCCGAGCAGCCAGCCCAAGGCTCACCAACACCACGCGCCTAGTCACGTGCGCGCTGCGGCCTTTCACCTGCCTAGCACCGCAGCTCCTCGACAGATGTGGCCTTAGAACCCTGCAAGCGCCAAAACCTGTCACGGAATTGCTCAAAAAAACTCTTTTAAATACACGTGTTTTGCAAAACACATTCTGGAATTTTTGAACGGACAAGCAAAGGGAAGCACAAATAAACCAGCGTCCCTCAGTGCCTGTACCACCATCCCCCAAGAGACTTAGACCTCCACGCAAACAAACCGTCAAACAATGCAGTTCTCTCAGCTAGCCTCAATCGCCCTTGCGCTTGCGCCTCTCTCAGCAGCCAGCGGCAAGGCGCAATTCTTCCCGCTCACGCGAAAGGGCGAAATCCCAACTATCCAGCCCTACGCATTGGGCCAGGAGGTGTTGGTGGACTGTATCTCCAGAAACATTGACAACGGCGAGCACAAGTTTGACTCCAACGACCGGATCATCTACAAGGCTTTCCCCACTTGCAAGGAGACCGGGAAGCCGCTCACATTCAAGTACGGCGTCTCTGAGGATGTCAACTGCACCATTAGCTTCTCCGACGAGCTTTACCACTTGTTTCAGTTGTACGTGCACGAAGATGCGCCATTCAGCTGCCGGATCCCCATCAGCTCAGAAGCCAACTACTTGGAACTGGGCGGTGCGCATATTCCGTTGACATTCAACCTCAGAGGAGAGGTACATGACTCGCACTTGGACATCGATTCGCAGATGAATGTGGTCATGACCAGGCCTGCGCTGAAGAGGCCGGAGCAGCAGACTGTGGTGAACGCCGCCGCATGGTCTGCAGGTACCAACGCCACGCGTTTGACGATTGGCGAATCTTTGACGCTCGAGCTCGCCGTGCGGTGGTTCGACTCGATTAAGCCCGCAGGGTCCCAGGGAACCGCTGACTTGCCGTTTACGGATGGTTTCTACAAGTTGCCAATGTACTCCGTGCCGGTTTCCTATATGCAATATGCAATGTCCTTGGTGGTGGTGGCGCTCGTGTCGGCCGTAGTGTCGGGCTTCATCTCTTTCAGGCTCAAGAAGACCCGCGGGTACCACCCACTCTCGGACAGAGAGGCGGGTGTTGCCAAGCAGGACTGAGGCGCTTACTGGCACTTCTGGATAATCGCGCGCAAGAGCTGTACCGTGCGCTCGGATTTCTCCTCCTCGCAGTTCACGTACTCGGCATTCAAGAAAGCCACGTACTGTGCCGCCAACGCTACTTTTTCAGTGGCACTGCGTGTCTTCAGTTTGTAAGCCATGTACTTGTTCACCGAGAGCTGAAGCGCCTCGGCCAAGTTGCTGTCTGACACCTTGACGTTCCGGAGCGGGAGCGTGATGTCGAGCATCACCGTGCGTGGGTTTGAGCCATGGGTATTTTGCAAGTAGGACACAACATGATAGTTCAAGTAGTCTCTGTTCAAGTTCTCGAACTTGCTGAAAACTTCGAGGTACTGCTCGGCAAGTTCGAATAGACGGCTCTCGCGGGATTCTTGCGCCACGCCCTTCAGAAGCTCGGGGATGCTCACGTCGAACACCGTAAGCGCAATATCTCCCTTGAGCACAGGGTTCAGGTCAGGGTTACCCAAAATGTTCATGTCGGCCTCGGGTAACAGCGCCAATTGCTCTTTAATTTCGTCCTCGTTGTCGTCGTCAAAAGCAATGACGTCATTGTTGATTGCTGCAGCGTCTTCGCCCTCAGTGCCATTTTCGGCAGGCACCTTTGCTAAGCGGCTTTGGAAATCCGAGGCCTGCGCCTGCAAATCCTCTTCTTGTTGCTTCTCGGTGAGTAAGCCCATGACCTTCCGCCTGGCGAGCAATTTGGACACATATGCCAATTCAAACTGTGCGTAACTCAACCAGAGCTTGCTGCTTTCGGGGTTCAACTTCAATGCTCTTTGGTACAAGTCACGTGCGCCCTTGGCGTTGGCATTGGTTTCGAACTCGTACTTGGCTGCAGAGAGCCAGGCTTCCACGTTTCTCGGCTGCAACAGCAAAAGTTTGGCGTACACACGATACACAATTTTGATGGCGTCTTTTTCTTTCACGAACTGGAGGAATTTCAGCCAAAGTTCGAGGTTTGCAGGGTACCGCCTCACGGCTCTGTCAAAAACGAAGATAATTTTACGGAAGCCGGCCCAGTCCGATATGGAGGGTTTGGCGTCCACCAACTCGGTTTTGTGGAGCCGCTGGAACCGCTTGATTCGAAGCCTTTCCAAGTTAATTTCAAAGTCACTGTATTTTAAGAAATCTCTGGGCTGCGAGCCTCTACCCAGAATGCGGTGCTCGAAATCCGTTCTTCTTCTCATGATCATGGTGATTTCCCTCTTGTCAAAGAGGCCCTTTCTCTCAAGGTCCTCCAATTCAGGAACCGACTGTTCCATGTAAAATCTGATCGTGGACGCCATTTTGCGATGTGTGTTGAGGGGATACAGAGATGTGACTTTCGAAGACTGATTAAAATTCTTGAGAAGAGGCAGATGCCTTCTGGTGGTCAATGTGCAGGACACCAATATATGTCTTCAAATTCGGAAATCTGCGGTTTTCGCCTCAGCTCCCTCAATTTTTTATCAGGCCGTGTCTCATAGTGATACACATATGGAAATAATGCTTGTTTAGGGGAGCCCTGCGTGGTGTCAAAAGAAAAGTCAAATGTATGTTGGGCCCGAGGGATGAGCACCGATACTGGGTGCACCACTAAAACGCAGCCAGAGTGAAGACGAGATCGATTCCAAATGAAACGTCTCATATTCGTTGGTAAAAGAAGCCTGAAATCTGAAGACATCGTACTAGCTAAGGATTTGGGGGATCACTTCACACTCTGTACACTACAAATTATTTTCAGCTAATAAAAGTATGGTTGTGATCGTCCAATTCCAGACATTTATATACGATTGCATGTGTATTTCGTCGCACTTTATAGAAGTGATTTTATCAAGCATAGATGAATCACCACCGGCATTGTCTTGAGTTGTAAAGTATGCCTCCTCTTTCCTCATCGATGAGTTTCATCCAAAAAATAAAAACGAAGACCTAAAATTCTTGGTGCGTGTAAATCACATTTGCAGAGAATTGATCAATCCATGATATAGGGCTTATTACAGTTATTCTTCAACGCTAGCAGACTGCTTTCTCTATTTTGTACAAATTTCACGATTGGGACTCGATTGTGTTGAAATTAGCGTCAAGGGACCAAACAATCTATATGTGGCTCGCGTAGAACCATGGCGGCTCTGGAGAGCATACCTGTGAAGAGTGATACAGGCAGGATAACGGTATATCTCCATTAGCATACATAACATGTTATAGGGAAATTGAAGAGTCTGGGGGTAAACTAATCATCGATGCTCAAATTTCTTTTGTAAATACAACATTTTATTGTGCAGAGTTATACGATGTGCTTCTTGCTAGGTCCGATTTATTGTTTCCGCGGCCACAGACCGCGATGGTACTGCACGACTGTGTAATTTCGTTTAATTTTTTTCAACTGAAAAAAAACAAATGCTCCAGGAGGAGTTTGAACCCACGACCGTCGCGTTCCTCACACGACCGTGACTTTGGTATAACCAATCGTCGTTAAACGGCTATAAGCACGAAGCGCTAACCACTGCGCCACTAGAGCACCTGCAAATAGAATTACATTAATAAATGGCTATATAGGTTTTATGGAAATAATTCAACGGGTCAAACGTACCGTGTAGATTGTGAAAAAAGGAAATATTCGCTCCATGTTTTCACACTAGGTGTATGTTCAAAATATAACTCAAAATTGATGATATTCAGTATTGTCCGTATGGTAATGTGACTTAGACATCATAAACAACAGCACCAACCAAGAGAGGAACGGTTTCGACTCCCAGTGTGTCAATTAGCTACGTCAAACTAAGTGCGTACCGAAAGAATTGTCAACAGGTGATCAACGGAGGGAATGAGCTGTGTCCCGACACTTGATACGTATTTTCAAGCTGGTTTGAGGCTGCATATATGATATTATATAGTTTAGTTCCTTCAATCCACTAAAAAAAAGCAGTTTTAAGAGACTCAAGTTTTGCTCTTTTCTCCAGTTTGTGGTAGTCGCATCTGATCGAAAGAACAAATCTTCAAAGTTCTATTTCAGATGAATCTACCAAAAAACAAAGTTGAGAGAATATGTATCTCTTGGATTGCAATAATATTCTATAGTCCAAGGAATTTTCGATACGAAATCATCAGCGATGTCTCGAGGTAAAATATTCCTAATCCAATCTCTTGTGTGGATCATTCGAAATTAGAGGCGGAATTCATGAGCTCTTGATCAACCTCATGCTTGACACGATGTTACACTGTCAATCCTTGTAGAATAAATGATACTCATGAGAAGTTCTAATATTGCACATCTATTCGTATGTCTTAATTATTGTACCTCACTATTTGGGTCATATTTGAGCTTATCGGACAATGTAGTTCTGAACTGAAACTCATATATTTTGTGAAAATAAGTAATCATTTCGGATGAGGCTAATCTGAGTGTATAATTTCCCTCCCAACAAAAATCTTGAGCACTTTGAGAAATTGTCAAAGTTTCCAATGTGCTTAGTAAGGCCTTCAACACAGAGAACCATTTTTTTCCAGTTTAAGGTATGTTTTGCAATGCTGAGAGAAGGTGCTTTGTGAGTACCCTCCAAGATTTCCATTGCCTCCGTTCGCCTTGAGGCCCAATACTAGCAAATTAAATTGTGATGGTATTAATGCCAACATAATTGTAGCTGTGGTGGGTTTACAGTTTTTACCCCCGCTCGGATAAACGCCCTTGATAACACTACTGATTTCATATGTCGTCCGCTATATTCAAGGTTTTTAAGCTTGATCCTGTTGTGATGGAGAATACCACGCCAAGGCATTCCTCCAAAACTGTTCAGTGAGTAGACTGTTCCGTGCTATTTTACTTTTGAAAAAACAGACGTATCTACATGACCTCTGAAGAAGAGCCAACGGGGTGGCGATATTTGAAATTACCTTACGACACAATCATATTTTGGTCACCAATGGTATTTTTGAAAAAAAGCAACCATTTCATACCTTGTTTCCTTTGAAAAGGCAACACATTTTGGTGCATGTCATTGAGGCGGGGCGAAGGTGCTGACTAAACTCAGGTCTAATCAATGCGGGTAATTGTTTCCGCAAATGAGCCGTGCGGCTGTGCACAACTATTGTGTACATGCCACCTTCATCAAACTTTAAACCTGAATTGCCTGAAGACATTTGTTTAGAATTTACCATCCAGCTTTTTCCTACGTATTCAATTAATACTTCCTAGATTTGTCGCAAAAATAAGAGACTCATTGAGGATGGACAAAATTCGTGTGAATTAAGACGAGTCTTGCCACTCTTGCGATGCCGCTTATAAATCACCGTTACCACGATCCTGAAGGTTTATGCAGTAGTACATTTGTTTTCTTCCTTTATGACGTCCAAAAATAACTATATGCCAGTGATCGCGGGTGCGATGGATATCAACATGCACACCATAGCTACTGTGACGGAAAGGATCTCGTAAAGAAATTCCT
>NW_017387736.1:458890-483287 GCF_001664035.1 Metschnikowia bicuspidata var. bicuspidata NRRL YB-4993 | reverse complement strand
GTGCTGACTAAACTCAGGTCTAATCAATGCGGGTAATTGTTTCCGCAAATGAGCCGTGCGGCTGTGCACAACTATTGTGTACATGCCACCTTCATCAAACTTTAAACCTGAATTGCCTGAAGACATTTGTTTAGAATTTACCATCCAGCTTTTTCCTACGTATTCAATTAATACTTCCTAGATTTGTCGCAAAAATAAGAGACTCATTGAGGATGGACAAAATTCGTGTGAATTAAGACGAGTCTTGCCACTCTTGCGATGCCGCTTATAAATCACCGTTACCACGATCCTGAAGGTTTATGCAGTAGTACATTTGTTTTCTTCCTTTATGACGTCCAAAAATAACTATATGCCAGTGATCGCGGGTGCGATGGATATCAACATGCACACCATAGCTACTGTGACGGAAAGGATCTCTAAAGAAATTCCTTGCCCCCGAAGACGTAATACTATGTGCATATGCTTCTTCCACATAACGCCCCGTTTCTGGTTTGCAGTCTAAATCCGATGACAGTCAATTTTGCATACGTTTCATTTTTGCAGATATGACAAATCAATCTCGTGCATGGAAATACATAAATATGCGCCCGCAGCCCCCAAACTCGTTCGGGAGTCCTACTTTGCAACACTTTGATTCACGCCGCACGAATCCCCCTGGTCTGAGTGAGCTTTAATCCCCAGAAATCCTCTTAGTCAATTGTACGAACTCAAACACTTGAAGAAATTACATCACCCCATGTTTCGTCAAATATTGAGAGACTCCTTTTGGGGCCAAATTATATATCATCTTTCCAAGCGAAAGGTGCTCGCTTACAAAGAAGATTCGCCCACATATGTTATTCCGGAGATTTATGATGAGCTAGCTCGGGCGAAAGAAAGGTCCATTTCAGTTTCAAATTCTGTTGATCCTGAGAGACAAACATTATCGAATTCTGGGACAAATGCGGAATCTAGCAGTGAATCAACGAACACTATTACAAGCAATAAAATTATCGTGACGTGGGACGGTGAAGACGATCCCGAAAACCCATACAATTGGCCTGTCCTTTACAAAGTTTTATTCATTTTGAAAATTGGTCTTTTAACAGCATTTGTGTACATGGCCTCTGCTATTTACACCCCTGGCTTAGACCAAATTATGGAATCTATGCAAGTGGGGAGGGTCTTAGCAACCTTACCCTTGACCCTTTTCGTTTTCGGCTACGGAATTGGACCAATGGTCTTGTCGCCATTATCCGAAAATGCGCGTTTTGGAAGAACATCAATCTATGTTGTCACGTTGTTTATTTTCTTCATTTTACAGATTCCTACAGCGCTAGTCACTGATATTGCTTCTTTGAGTGTTTTGCGTTTTCTTGCTGGATTCTTCGCCAGTCCTTGTTTGGCCACAGGTGGTGCTAGTTTGGGTGACATCACTGCTATTCCATATATGCCTATGGCACTTTCTGGATGGTCTGCCGGAGCCGTTGCTGCCCCAACTTTAGGGCCTGTAATTGGTGCTGCTCTTGTTGTTGCAGGTGGCTACCACTGGCCATTTTGGTTTGTGTGCATTTCTTCCGGGGCTCTCTTCTTAGTTTTGAGTTTTTTCCTTCCAGAATCCTATGGCAAGACCATCTTGTACAGAAAGGCTGAAAGATTGAGAGCCCTCACTGGTAACATGAATATCACGAGTGAAGGTCATATTGAAAATGAGGCCAAAGAATGGGGCAAGGTTTTAGTTGAGACATTTTGGCGTCCCTTCGAGATCATGATTTTCGAGCCTGTTGTCTTACTCATTAACATTTACTTGGGCCTTTTGTATGCTATCATATACTTGTGGTTTGAAGCATTTCCAATTGTGTTCTTTGAAATGTATGGCTTTACATTGGTCGAGATGGGTGCAAGTTATATTTGTCTCATTGTCGGAATCTTTGTTGGGTTCTGCTTCTATCTTCCGGTGATTTACAAGATATTTACTAAGAGAATCCTCAGAGGTGATCAGGTGACCCCAGAGGTGCTTTTGCCTCTCTGTATTGTTGGAAGCGTGATGTCTCCAACTGGCTTAATTATTTTGGCATGGACTGCAACACCTTCTGTACATTGGATTGTCCCAATGATTGGTGGCGGCTTGTTTATGTGTGGCGCATTCATCATTTACCAAACTATGTTCAACTACATTGGCATGTCATTTTACAGGTTTTTGGCGTCTGTGTTTGCCGGAAATGCCTTTTTCCGTGCCATGATGGGAGGCGCATTTCCTCTCTTTGGAAGAGCCATGTTCACAAATTTGAGCACTAGCAGATTCCCTGTCGCATGGGGCACAATGATTTTGGCAATCATAATGTGGATTATGGTTCTCATTCCAGTTTTGTTTTACCTTAACGGACCCAAGTTGAGAGCCCGTTCCAAATACGCCAACTAAAGAAACTTCTTGGTGCATTGAGCATATCTCGGATAAAGGCTGAGATTTATAGAATAATAGAAACACAATGCTTTGAATTCCACGGGATATAGGTTTACCACCAAACCCTTCGGTAAATGGCACCCAGTCTTCAACATAAATTGAACATTCGGGTCTTCATAGACAACAGGTTTCAGCGATTCTATGAATATGTAACACAACAAACTGCCTTCATGGCAGCGTCTGATATGGCCTTTTTCGAAAAGACGAGTTGTCAAAAACACCTTTCTTTTCAAATTTTTACATTTGCTAAATGATTCGCAAACCTCCGGCTCATGACTTGTGATGCCTGAGAAGATAGTTATTGTGTGGATCATTTTCTATTTCTTTTTCAGTAGCTAGAGATCGATGACTACACCTCAAGACTTGAATTTTCAGAGACTCGATATCTGAGTGACTCAGCATTAAAATCTCTGAGACAGAGGCCGAGAAACAAGGCTTGGGATCAGCATAACAATTTTTTTTACTTTCAAAATGCTTCTTTATTCTGGAGCAAGGGGTTGATAGGTGTATTTTCTTGTTTGCTTTGTTTAAAAGGCGCGCAGCCGTACTGCTTTCTCACTCACTGTATATTCTCGCCTCAATATCTAAACATACATTTGGGCTATTATCTTTCTATAGTTGAGTTGTTGTTGTGCCATTTATTTTCTATATGCCCAACCATCTTGATAATTCTTTAAGTGGTTGGCGCAATGATTTTGATTTGGGGACAACCGATATATTCTGCTGTTTCCAGGAATACAAATCACATTCGCTGAACGAGATTCACGACAAAATATATCAGTCAAGCATTAATAATTGCTGGTTCACATTGTACTTTATATACTGAACATTTATGCTTCAATCAATGATCTGCAATGATGGGTGCAAGCTATTCAGCAACGTCATGCTCAAAGAGAGCAAAATGTGGAGTTCATATACCGCGTAAGAGAAACATACTTTTCTAAAAGCACTTGAGGTGTTTCTCTATTCAATAATGGGCGATTTCTTAAATATTATGAAACAACAATGTTCAATGTCCCGTAACATAATGTGCCTTGAATAACGATCACGTCGACTACTGCCTACGCGCTGTGGACTTGGATGCACTTGTGTATTATTCATTTTCTTTGAGTGAACGGAAACTAAACGAATATTTCTGATATTATTGCTCCTTTCTTTTTTCCAAGATCAAAAGAAAAGAGACGAATATCTTTCGATATCGTCGAGAGATTTCTCGTGAGGAACATGACAAAATGATGGTACATGTTGAGCTCTAAAGACATGGAAATTGAGCCCCAATTATAATTCAGGTATTTCTTGATCTTATGTGTACATAGTAGATAGATTGCTTCTTCTTTTTCAAATTTGCTTCAAAGCTCCACTGACTTTGCAATTTTCGCAAGATTCTCGAAGAAAGTACGGAAAATTCGTTTTTTCCTTCTCTAATAAGCAAGTCTGTCAAGTCATCATCCTGACAGCAAAATACATGCAGAAAATTTTGTTTCAGTCATAAGGAACACAAATTGAAATCATTTAGTGACGTCACGATATTAACGAAGAGATGCCCCGACACGCTTATGTATCACGCATCCTAAACTTGCTGCACTTCGGCAACGTTGTGGCTAGTGTGCGTGTCGCTACAAGTTTGCTTGCATCTCGGACTTTTTTTGCTCTTTACCGCGACGCGAGCTAGATGATTGTTTCAGAACAAAGAAATCAACTCGTTACGTCTTCTGAGAGCAAACATTAACATATTGAAAGTGAGTCTCTTTCAGACTTGCCTTGACGTACTCTGGCTGTATTTTCTTTTACTCTGCTGTACTGTGTAAAATTATCTTATTTGCTGGAGCCAGGCGGGATTCCGAATCGCAGATATTATGCCGGAACGCTGCTTCGGATGCGGCCCGACGCAGGTCCGCGCAACTGCAAAGGTACAACCACAAGCAATGGAGATGACGAAAGACAAGTAAGAAGAATTTGACCTATAGTGATGACGCAGAAATAGCCCTTTGAAAGGTCTTCTCGCGTACTTGAAAATTTATTTTCAGCCATGTAAACATCTTTCAAGCTTATACTTTTGAGCCATAACTATCCAACCAATCCAGGAGGTACCAGGATAAGTGAATCCGGGCTTCCGATTGCGTTGCGCGTGTTTTTATTTCACAACGCATCTAGCCCAAGCTTGTAAATGCTCATAACGCTGTTGATTAGAAGGCATTAGAGCAATGCATCGAAATTCAGGTACATGTGTCTCCGATCAGCTATTTTTGGGCTATGTCTAAGAAGTTCACAATGTGATTATAAAAACGTGTTCCTTCCCCTTACGTTCAGACACTGCTCACCCATCGATCACCATGTTTCTTCAGGTTTTAAGAGATTCGTTCTGGGGAAACATTATATACCTTGTCTCGGGCAAAAGAGTCCTTAGATACCGAGAAGAACCTTACGCTGATCTTCTCCAAGAAAAGAACATGCTTGAGGCTAAACTCAACTCTAAGTATATTGCCGAAACATTCGATGAAGTTGATATTCCGGACCAGCAATTGTCGACAGATTCATCGGTTTCAACTATTCCATCTGATGCCAATATTTTGGCACAAGACAGTCAAATTCTTATCCAGTGGGAAGGCGATGATGATCCAGATAATCCATACAAATGGCCAGTTTGGTATAAAGTCATCTTTGTCACCCAGATTACTCTCCTCACTTCTTCTATATATATGGCCGGAGCCATATACATGCCCAGTGTGGAGCAATTGATGGTGCACATGAATACCACTAGATTAAAAGCTAGCTTGCCTTTGACTTGCTTCACTTTTGGTTACGGTGTAGGCCCCATGGTTTTCAGTCCCTTATCAGAAAACGCACGTTTCGGAAGAACGTCCATTTACATTGTTTCGTTGTTCCTCTTTTTTGTGTTCCAAATCCCCTGTGCATTGGCAACAGACATAACAACTTTGTCCACCTTGCGGTTTTTTGCCGGCTTTTTTGCAAGTCCCGCATTGGCTACTGGTGGTGCCAGTATTGGCGATATTGTCACTACTCCATACATGCCCATGGCTTTAGCATGCTGGGCAGCTGGCGCTTTTTCGGCTCCTTCGCTAGGGCCTTTTATTGGCGCTGCCCTCATTACTAGAGGCGGATATCATTGGCCATACTGGTTTATCACTATTGTGTCGGGTTCCATACTACTATTCTATGGATTCTTTCTCCCTGAGTCTTATGGAAAAACTATCTTGTACAGAAAGGCATCAAGATTGAGGTCAATTACTGACAACAGTAATATTACCAGCGAGGGACACCTTGATAACGAGCTGCATTCTATCAAAGATGTGATTATGTACGCAGTGTGGCGCCCTTTGGAGATCGTCATGTTTGAGCCCGTTGTTTTACTCATGGACATATACATGGGCTTCATATATGCCATCATGTACATGTGGTTTGAGGCATTTCCTATTGTCTTTGAACTAATGAATGGCTTCAGCACTTTAGGTATAGGTGCAAGCTCTCTCTGTCTCACTACAGGTCTTGTGATTAGTGTCTGTTTTCATCTCCCTGTTATCTACTTCAAGACCACTCGCAAATTAGTGAAAGGCGAAAATGTTGAGCCCGAGGTCTACCTTCCCATGTGCATCTTCGGAAGCTGCTTCATGCCTATCGGCATGCTTATCTTTGCATGGACCGCCACGCCAACACTTCACTGGATAATTCCTATGATTGGTGCGGCAACATTTTTGTTTGGGGCCTTTATTGTCTATCAGACCTTGTCCAACTACATTGGTATGTCATTCCCTTCAGTCTTGGCTTCGGTATATGCTGGTAATGGCTTCTGTCGCTCTATGATGGGAGGTGCTTCACCTCTATATGGAAGGGCCATGTTTACAAATTTGGGCACGAAGAATTACCCTGTAGCTTGGGGAACCACACTTTTGGCATGCATTACATCGGCATTGGTACTTGTACCTGTTTATTTCTATATTCGAGGCCCCAAATTGAGGGCAGATTCGAAATACTCTGGCTGAGAATCAAATACTGGTTCAAAGCTCTTTCCTTATAGCTGACTGGATTCAGCTATATATCTGTATATATATTATAGATATATCATTTGAGATCATATTCTACTACTTTTTTGAAATAAGTCTCGTTAAGTTGGAAGGCGTGGGGGTAGGTAGCTCCAAAAGAGCCCTTTGAATGCAGATTTTAAAAAGCTAATGAAACCTCACAATTCAGGTTTCTTTTCTAAAATGGGAAATATTTCTCAAGAAAAATATTCACGCAAGTACTTAGCACTTTTCTTACAGATTTCACGCGGAACAGAGCCAAAATATAGCTAGGATTGATGCTTATTTAAGTAAATGTCCCACCGCAGAGCCTGAGCTGGTTCATTTATATAGACACTTCATGCGTCATCTGTCCTAGTGAAAATATGGGGTATACATTTCTGAATTATACTAGCTACTAGAATGCCGAGATGCGGATGTCCAGCCAAACCGGATGTATTCTAATGCATCGCCTTTTTGGCTCAAATGTGTATTCTGTTTCCTTTCCTCTCTTTTCAAGACCTCGAAAATTGTCGCCTTTTCTTCCTCAGTCATGACAATATGTAACTAAGAGGTCAGACCCGTCTCCCAAGAACTTGATCAAGTCTTGTCAACAAGTCGCATATAAGCCAAATTCAATCCACGGAACAACATATCATACATATTTCATAGTCTTCGGCATCCGATATTGATTCTAATATTCTAAGTCTAATGCTTGTTGTTAGATATCGCGAAAGATCTCATTCACAGTTTACATCTCTAGCGAAATGTATGACCATAAGAAAGCCCCGCTAATAATCTATATTGAGCACATCTAAAAACACGCACATTTTCAGTGACAAAGCATAGATTTTGCTTCTTTTTCATCTCCCCAAAGGTAGAAACCAAATCCAGCACCGGCCACTATGGCCAACATGTACCAGCCATTGTATGTCATAAACACCAACATTAACATGAAGGAGAAGCCCACTTGGAACGCATACAAAGCAGCAGATTTTATTCTAATAGATTTGGATGCTCTTCCACTGACTAAGGGTGTATTTGGAGCAATCGAATTTGGCGTCCAACGAGCTTTCCAGAGAGAGATCCAGCTCCTCGTAAACTCATAGAACATACTCAACAACACTAGAGCTAAAACCGTTCCAACAAAACCTGGTGCTGTTTTCACATGCCACCATTTATATACCACACACGTGTTCTCCCATTCCCATGTAAAAAGCATCTGTTTGACGAGTTAGAATAATGGATCGACGGGTCCGCAGGTCACGCTATACATACGTTCATTTTGCACATGTCGTGCATGGGCATGTCATGACCCATGCCTCCGTTCGCAGAGTGTTCCATCATTAGCCAAAATTAAGAGACGGTGAAAGAATGTAAAGGCTACTTGGAGAAAAAGAGATGAATCAGCGGCCCATACGTAAGGACATTTATTGGACCCGTGGTTACGAGGCATATGCAGAAATGTCCGGGTGCACCCAGATGGGCTTAGTCGCACCGCCTCCTGGTTAGAAAAGTCAGATCTGTGTAAACCGAGCAAATAAGGCCTACCCGATTTAGCACGAAATGTGCTCACAACGCTAACCATAAATGGTGACATCAGTGATTAAAACAAGATCCGGTCCCGAATTCGGCAGGCAGAAGCCTCGATAGCATACACATACCCCTTTCAGTCACAGCCTGCGTCAGATTGATCAGTCTAAATAACGTCTATGTACACACTTCAAGAATATTAGTGCCGACATCGGCATCAAATAGCCTTGCAAGTGGACCTCAACGCCACATGGTTTTTCCCGTGTACGTTGTGGGGGCACTTTAGTCGATTTGTTAGGGATGGCGCAAACTACCTGGTCTGGGTGGATATTATTGGTCTCATAAATTTGAATATATGGCCAAGCTACTCGCCATCAACCACCGCCTCTTCGTCTTCGTCATATTCATCGTCGTCCTCGTCATATTCATCGTCGTCCTCGTCATCGCTCACCAATACAGACGCGTCAAAATATAAAGACGGATCAAGACTGGAAATGTTGGCAGAGGAGGCACGACCATCTAGAAGTAACTCGCTCATAATCTTTCCGCTCCCAGGTGCGTTGTTTATCCCCCAACAGGAGTGCCCCGAGCACAAGTATAGATTCTCCACATTAGTTTCCCCGATCAACGGCCCACTTGACGAGGGAACGTCGAGGACAGGAAGGTAGCAAGCTTGTCTCTTCAAGATACGGCCGTTGCGCAACATGGGCGACATTTTTCCTGCCTGTCTGAAGATGTCATCACACTTCGACTTGACAACTTCGACATCATCGGTGGTTTCCGGAACGTCGACTGCAGAATCACCTTCGCCGCATACATAGACCTCGTCTTTCCGTGCGTAAATCTCAGGCGACACGTAAGAGTCTTTCCCAGCCTTGTACTCGGTGAATATCGCGTAGGGCGACACGCTCTCGCTTTTAAACGGCTCCACTGTAATTGAGTGTGCCCTCAATCCCGAAATCGGACAGTCTGGGAGAATCTTAGAGGTCCAAGGGCCGACGGAGAGAACGACCTGGTCACCATTAAGACGAATCGGGCCGAGTGCCTGTTCAGATTGCGCAGCCTTGACACTGGTAGGCTCGTACTGGATCCCCGTGACGCCTCCGGTTTCCATCAGGTATAGCACTTTGTTTACCTTTCCCAAGATTAGCTCTAGTGCGCCATCGGAGTCCTCGACTGCCTTTCTCAAGAGGAAGTTGGTGAATTTGTATGGGTGCACCTGGGCAGTGGTGTCTTTCCCGCCCAAAGAATGACATCCAGTGACTAGCTCTTCTGACATCCAAGTCAAGTCGGGGGGAAGGATCTTTTTATCCTCTACAGACGTCGCTCGCAGTGTTTTCTTGGGCGGCTTGTCGCCGTTTTTTATGCTCTTGGAATGTTCGGGCTTTTCAAAGCCTTCATCTTCTGCAACTTCATCTGGTACGCCACTGATATCTCCTTCAATAGAAAGTGTGGTGAGTCGTCTGTAGTCCCACTCTTTCTCGCCGTCATACAAGTCGGAGAGTTTCTGGTGTAGCTCAAAAGAAAGCGGCACAAGCTGCAGTGGAAAAGCCCATAGTGCTAAAAGGCCTCCGGCTTTTCCGCTAGCGCCTCCGGCAACACGCTTGCTCTCAACGAGAGAAATGTGGTGTTTACTAGGGTCGAACTTCGGGTGCTTGACGAGGAAATAGGCAGTGCACACGCCGATGATTCCTGCCCCCACAATTACAATGTGTGTTTTCCCCTCGTGGCGGCCCAGAGCAGTGGTTCGGAATTGTAGATAGTCAGACATGGGTACAATTGGAAAGCTATGCTGTAGTAGAGAAAAGAGATGATGTGTTCAGAAAGAAAGTACTCGGAATAGTCGGCAGGTCAATGGAGCGGCAGAATTCGTGACAGCAGAATCAGATATCCAGCTTGCAATCTGGTTTTGTCGATCAGACGGATAGGTCAGGTGTTGGCGGGGAAGTTGTGTGGAGGTGGGAAATTCCAGAGTTCTTCAACAAAATAGCTCGGGGATGGTATTCCGGTGCAGCTGTCCAAAAATCGGCACGAATTGTCCAGTGGCCCGACGTGTTTGGTATGTGGCACGGGAAGAAACAATACAAGTAAAAATCGAACGACCTTTTAGTCAGACTCTCACAAGAGACAAGCATTACTATGGGCACGCCGCGCAAGCAAGCGTGCGAAATGGCTGGGCCGAAGTTCACCTGTAGATGGACTGACAAAACCCAGCCACTCGCTCGGTGCCAATGCAGGCATTTGCCCCACCCCTGGTTTCCATTTATTCTTTTATTCTGATTGTTCCCTTCTTTTGGAATGTTTCTCCACAATTTATGGGGGCACAGGGTTAATCCTCGCAGATTGCAATATCTCCGCTGGGCACATTCACGGTTTGTCCACTACTTTTTTTTCCATTAAGAGCCGTTGTGAGATTCCGAATTTGTTCGCTCATGCTGCATAAAGCGCAAAATGTAAAAAACAGCTGATTTTACATTGTCTGTGCTGCACACAGCGTCGGCCGGGCCTTCCCTCAGTAAGAAAATAACGCAAGACAGGGATGCATAGGCTCATAAGTAGCACAGTTCGCGCATGAAGAGCATTGAGCCCCAGGCCATCTTTGAATCTGCTCCGCAATCTACAATGGTGGGAACTGCCATGTGATGCGGAATGCACCGCACCGATGGATCGATGTCTGAGGACGTTTATTAGGCTCGCGCTGTCTGCGCATTCCAAACTAGTAGAAGGCTCGTAAATCAGAGTCTTTCGTAAGCCTGTATTTTACTCTAAGCCCCGGCGATAGTCTTCTGCTGGACATGGCAAATTGGCAGCCCACCGAAGATATGGATCAAAGGCGCCCAGGATCGCACTCTTGTCGCTTGGGCCTAGTCATGACCGAGCATGCACATTTCCCGAGACATGTGCTTTCCGACGGCCCAGATCCATCAGCCGTCTGCATCTTGTTCCGAATTCCAGGCGGACTCCGACACGGCCTCCTGGAGATGTCCAGCAGCAAAACGCAATTGCTGGGTGTGCTTAGCGTGTCCCCTTGCGCAGGCACGCCGTTTGTCTGGCAAAGTGAGTAGCGAAGGTCCACACGCCGGCAGGCAACCTTATGCTCGGGGCTCCGTGGCCTCTGCACCTCTCCTATGCACTGCTTCGTCGATAGCTCATTGGAAGTCCCCCGTATCCTCCCCATTTGCACCCAGCTTCTCTCGTCTCTGTCTCTTCCCCACCGTGAGTTCGATGTCTGCCATCACCAGCCATCGCAAGCCTCCCTTTGTGAACAGTGGGTCTGGCCCCTCGTACCACCATCTGCATGTATGCTTGCAAAGCGCGTAAGGCACGCACCCAAGCGGCCCTTGAGCTAGGCTCGAGATCCCGTGGCCTCGGCGTCCGGTCTCACATCCGCTTCTGTTTCGGCGAAACAAGCTTCTCGCGGAGCCAGCGGCCAAAGCTGAGGGTCTGCATGAACGCCACGGACGCCACCATCAACACCACGGTCATGACCAACTTCTCGTGCTTCCGCCAGAGCTCAGGGTCCAGGAGATGTACTTCGTCTTGCTTTTTCCGCTGTGTGTACAACTCGGCCGGGCCCGGGCCCTCGTTCCAGAAGGGCTCCACGTCCCGGTACATGTGCGAGTTGCGCTCGCGCTCCTCGGCCCGTCTCGGGTCGTTGACCACGTCGTGGAATAGCTCGAAACGGGCCGGGTCCGCGGCCACCGCCAGCTCGGGCACCGGGTGCACGGGCGCCACCTCGTCCGACGTGACCACAAGCGTGTAGTGGGGCGACGGCGCCTTGCGGAGGATTTTGCGCACCAAGTCGTCGACGTCCGCCAAGGCCGCAAGGCGCTCGGGCCCCGGGCCTGGGAGCGCGTTGGCCTCGACGCGGATCACGCGTTTCCGCGTGTCGATGTATTCGCCCACGTGCTCGTCGCTGTGGAACGAGCGCACGGACTCGGCCTTGCACGTGCGCACAATGTACTCCTCCAAAAAGCCGAGGTCCAACGTGCCGTCGACCCACGGCAAGCCCACCACGGACGACGCCATGTGGAGGTAGTTTTGGAGGTGCCGCCACTCGGCCTTGCGCTTCGAGAGCAAGTCTGTGTTCTGCAAGCCAGGCACGTTGAGGAGCACGTACACGTCGGACGAGCACTCGGTGACGGCTTTCTTGACCAAGTTGGTCACCAGCGCCGGCGCCTGCGGCCGCGTGTTGGGCTGCAACACCTCGTCTTTGAGCCCCCGCACGAGCCGGTGCGACGCAAAGAGAAACGGCACCGCCTGGAGCGCGTTTGCGGTGGCGCAGAGGAAAACGAGGGTGGTCAAAGAAACGATCATGGCGCGGGGACTTGTGCGGGCTCCGGGCTGAGGCAGGTTTTGGGACGGAGGGTTCTGGAGACTGGAGGGTGTTTGGGTGGGTGGGCTGTACTGGTTTGTGGTCTGTTCTGTCTGGGTGTGGTCTTTGTGCTGCCAGCCAGCGTAGTTGCGCGTGTCGTGATGGAGATCAGAGGTTGAGATCAGTGGTTCAGGTCAGTGGTTTAGGTTGGTGGCTCCGTACATACGTCAAATGGCGCGCATCGGGTGGCTCCGTGTGAGCTGCGATCGCAGGGCTAGGGCCTAGGGCCTGGGGCCTGGAGGACTGCCGGGCGCGCGATCTGGCTGCGCCATGTGGGTGCAAAAAATTGGATGGAGGCACTCTAGGGCTGCTTTGGGGTCTTTTTTTTTTTGGATCCTGGTGGCCATACGTCTACTGCCCTCATATATTTTTGGGCATGGCTGCCCGCTTTTTTTTTGGGATTTGGGTGGCTTGTAGTAGACTTCTACATACCTAGTCGAGCTCGGGTGGTGCAGTACTTGCTCGGCGAATGAAGCATGGCCCCAAAGCGAGACGGACTACAATGCGCTTCCATGCGCTGTCAAAGAGACCTCTCACCTTCGAATGTGACCAAGGGACAAAGAGTCAAACAAAACGTTGTCTTTGAACAATGACAGATTTGGCCAGAGACGGCGGGCTTTCAGTTACCAAGCTGGTGGGGTGGAGGTGAGCAAGAATTGAATGGCATCTCTAGAAATACGAGTATCAATCTGCTCCGTTTTCTCGCACATGGCAGACCCTTTTTTTGGGCTGATGCAGTAGTTTCGTGGTCACTTGCTCAGTACAACATGGGAGCTTCTTTTGAAATCACAAGAGGTTCGGTCTCATTACGGCGCTTGACCTGGAGAATCCAAGTATAAGAGTGTGTACAACCAAAAAGAGGCTCGTTCTCGGGCATATATAGTTACTAGCTTTGGAGCTGAGTCCATGCAATAGCTTATGGACCGATTTTTAGCTTTCAACAAGTCTTTATTCACCATTCTAAGAGTTAGTCCAAAGGTTTGATTTTCGACGGGAACAAAATGTGGCCAGGAGACACTGCGTTAACTCGAAATTGCTTCATGGCACGGCAAGTTTCTTGCAGTTCGTTCAAAAGCTCACTTAATATCAGAAATATCAGTAGAATGCTCAAAAGCCTGATTAGACGCATATCATTTCCGTTTCTGCCTGTTATGTAACCTCTACAGCAATCATGATCGAGCACCCTAGTTGGAGCTGATTGACGCAAGGACCGAAACAGCAGACCTTTTTTCCAACTCTTCGTTTCATTCTCGTGCTTTTTGCTTATGGTTTATTGTGTGCCCTCGCGTGGTGTCTCAACGTAAAATGAACAGCATTCTTTTGAGACTGTACGTGGATCTTTACGGGACGCATACCCAGACACCTGTGCTCTTATCTTCGACTTATTATCGCTTGAATTTCAAGACATATTGCAAAGATTTGAATAGGTCTGAGACATATCATCACCTTATATTTCGGCCCAAGCCACAGCCCTTCTCCAATATCACAGACCTTTCACCTAAGAAAATTCCTGAGCCATTGGATTTACAAAGTTTCTCCTAAAATTATACGCTCACTCTCTGTATACCTAATCGATTTCCTTTTGCTCTGTATATGTTTTCTGAGAAACGTTCAGTCACACTCCACTGCAGCATCGACATCGACGTACTCGGCAAAGAATCCGCCAAATAGTTTGGTCAATCTCACCACATCATATGCTCCTCCGGTTTCTCTGATGGAGTGCATGGAGAGTTGAGGATTGCCTAAGTCCAAGGTTCTCAATCCCAATTTCGCCGAGAGCATGGGCCCGATGGTGGAGCCACATGGTGAGTCGTTTCTCACCACGAAAAGCTGTAATGGCACCTTTGCACGCTGGGCAACAGCCTTGATAAGCACAATACCGCGAGAGTTCGTGGCGTATCTCTGGTTGGCATTGATCTTGATCACGGGACCTCCATTCACGTGCGGCCGATTGGCCTTTTCGTATACTCTCTCATAATTGGGGTGCACGCCATGTGCCTGGTCGGACGAGAGCAAGAAAGAGCGGCTACACATGCGAGCCATGGCTCCATTATCGGAGTCGGCAAGACGTGCAAGCACGTCTGGCAAGAAAGATGAGTCAGCACCCTGCGCAGACACAGAGCCGATTTCCTCGTGGTCAAAGAGAGAGATCATCAGAGCACCCTCTTCAGCTGGCTCAGAGGCTAGTAAGGCTTCCATTGAGGCGAAGCATGAAGTCAAGTTGTCTTGACGTGGAGCGAAGATAAACTCGTCATGCATGCCACCCAAGGTGGCATCCTGGTAGTCACAGAGAAGAAGTTCGAAATCTTCGATTTGGGACACTTCAACACCCAAATCTTTGGCAATAAGTATGAGGAGCGATTCATTATGACGCTCTACGACATGCTTGACCGCCTCGAACTCAGAGGTCGAGAGCTGGAGATTAGGATCATCGGCACAGCTATGGCCGAATTTTTCTTGACCAGCAATTGGCAACAACTCCGTTTCTTTGTTGAACTCGAACTTCTTGTTCACCTCCCTGTCAAGATGGATAGCCAACGTGGGAATTCTCATCAATGGCTTTCTCAAATGCACCAAGCGGGGCACGTACTTCCCTGATTTCTCCCTCACGTAAACGCGTCCGGCAACACTGAGATCCCTATCAAACCACGAATGTGCTATGAGACCACCGTACTGTTCCACGCCAATTTGAATGAAGCCTTCGCCAGATTTCTTAGAGATCGGCTTGATGCGCAAACAAGGGGAATCTGTGTGAGCCCCTACAATTGCCACAGGCCCGCCTTTCCTGAAACTTTGCCCGATTTTAAAGGCAATCAAAGAAGAGGCATTCCTGGTGACGACATACTTCTGTCCTGGTTGCAAGTCCCATTGGTCTTTCTCTTTCAATACCACGAATCCATCCAGAGTAAGTTTCTGCTTCACATTGGCCACGGCATGGTATGGTGTGGGCGAATAGGTGATGAAGTCCACGAGGCCCTGCGCTTTGGTTTGCGTTTCCGAGTCCATTCTTCGAAGTGTGTACTTTTGTTTCACCTCGAGGCGATGTATTCAGTATGCGATCGACCATCTTATATGGCTGGGCATCACGTGCAGAACCATGGCCGTTTATCTACGCGGCACCCGTGCGCTGCGATGATTCCGTCACGTGACTTTGACGTAATCGGATGCCAGGTTTCCAAAAGCTTGGTGAGCTTGGGGCGATTGTCCTTTCAATGTCAATGTCGATGTAAATTTATGACCCGCGTATAAAGTTATACTTTAATGTAACATACCCTTTGTGAATCCCAACTTCGTTCTTTTCAAATGTCGGCCGAGAAAAACTCATCCGGATCAAACTCAGACAGCAGGAACGTCTGTTCAAGTTTGACGCTAGGATCTCTTTGCTCCTCTCTCGCCGGTTCATGCGATGTGCTGAGCTTGGAAATTGCGGCCTCTAGCTCTCCCCTGCGAGCAGTCTGCCTATCCACCACGTATTGCAAATGCCGTATGTAGTCCACTGAGGTCTGCAAGATGAAAGCCTTGTTGGGCTTCGTGTCCTTGATTCTCACTGTAGAAAGCAACTCCTTGATTTCTTTCGAGTTCAGAGCTGGACTCTTCAGGAGCGTCTGGACGGCGCACACCTGCGGCGTGAGGAGCGATGGCGGAACAAGGAACCCCAAGACCTTGATCTTCTCCTTGATCAAGTCCCGTCTGCGTCTTTCGACCGCGTTGTGGAATTCGCGCCGGCGCTTGGCCTTTTCCTCCAGGGTCAACTGCTTTGGCGTGGCAGACTGCTCCAGTACTTTGCGGACCTGGTTGTTTGGGAGCGCCCCCACACTGGAGGGTCCCGTGGCACAATGCTGGGTGTTGGGCAGATGCATGCTTGCCGGCGGCACGTATGACAGCGTCGCGTTGGTACCGCTGCTTTGGGACAAGGACATGGCCGGAGGCGGCGAGTTGAGGTAGGAGCCGGAGTACGGCAGTTTGAGAGTGTCGAACGAGCTGTCGTAGGTGTTTTGCTGCGGCGACAAGAGGTGCTGCAGGAGGTACGAGTTCAGCGGCGGTGGGATGCTGACGCTGCCATGGCGCAGGTGCTGTGGGCTGAACGTGTTGTTGTAAAAGGACGGCGACACGGAGTCCTCCACGATCGAGTTGAGCTGCCCAAAATTGGCGCCCCGCGAGTTGGGGGAGAAGTACTGGGCCGAGGCTAGCATGTTGTGCCCAGGGCCTCCGTTTGCCGGCCGCCGCTCGGGCAACACAAGCAGGTCCAAGTTGTTGAGTGGGTCCATGTCCGCATAGACATTCTCGCCGCGATCCGCCCATGCATCGCTGCCGCCGGCGGCTAGGTTGGGCGACACTGCCTGCTGCGTCGGCGACCCGAGAAAGTCGAAGGTCTCCAAGAAGGGGTCTGTTTGTGGCGGGTTGGACTTGGCGTAGTCCCCCGGGTCGTGCGCGGCCAAGGAGGCTGGCGCTACCGTCAACTGTAGGTCGTCCAAGTTGGAAAACTGCCCATTGCCGGGCCAGGACGTGTTGCCGTTTTTGTAGCGCTGCTGTGTATCATCATATGGGTCTTTTAGATAATCCTCCATGTTCAGATGTGGGGAATGCGGGGATATCACAGAAGGTTCAGATGGTCCAGATAAGTTTAGATAAGAAGGCTCGGCGCGAAAGGAGGAGCATGCACACGTGCACAAAGAAAGCGTTTCGGGGACTCGTAGGTTTCGTGTGGTGGTTTAGGACCCCTGTTTCCAAATTGGGCCGGGGCAGTGTTTAGACGGCGGTGGTGCTAGCTGGAGGCTCGGTTATATGTGGCCGGTTAACAAAGAGCAACGGTGCTTTACGCAGGTTTTTCTGGCAGGCCCAGCCAGCCTCGCCTCGCGCAGAGGTTACCCGGCCCCCGCCTCCAGCTGGCTGGTGCCCTGGGAAAATCTGGGTCTGAACAAGCTGGCTGGATAATTTTGTGGCCCATCACGGGTGCTTCTTCTGCAAGCTTGATTTTTCTTGAGCTGAATTGCTCAATTATCATGCGTTTACAAATGGTCCCGTAGACCTGGGGACCGTGTCTCGCGTATATGCAGGTACCATGATTTGGAGTTGCTCGTCTTGGAGAAACAAGCCTAGACAAGCCTGGTTTCTTACAGACACAGCCAGTAGTAGGACTTGTTGTTGAGCGCTTGAAGCCTTCAAGAAATCCTTAAAATTCTGCAGGGCAACTCCCTGTTGAAGTACCAAAACCACTCTTTCTGCATATCCAGACTCAAATTAGTTTCAGCATGCAGTTGCAAAACTGACATCGGGTGAACCCAGGGCCCCACGCTCGATGCAAATCTCAGAAGTCCGGTATCGGCCATTGCCTTGTATTTGTAGGCACAGCGGTCCATTTGTCTTTGTATCTGTTCCGGCGCTTTCCACTAACTTGGGTGTATACGCATTTCACATTGGCATAGTAAAGTCGGTCTCGGAGTCCTATGCCCTAGAAGATAAACTATTGTCTTTTTTTGCGACGAGCTTGATCTCCAGGGAAAGAGTTTGGATCAGATACATGGATCATTTGCTTCACCTCACCACCGTGTGAGCTCAGAAGTCGCCAATGATGTCGACTGTGGAGCGCAAACAGAGCTCTCTGATAATTCCTTACTCTCAATGTTCGTGTGACAATGACGCTCCAAGCAGATCTCTCGAAAAAGTTTAGGTATATGGTATAAGTGAGAAAATCAAAAGAAGCTAGATTCCAAGATTATCGAGCTGCCTGCTTCACATAAACGCAAAGCCTTCCTGGCATCTTCCCCACGTGAATCTTCAAAATCCTTCTCTTATAGTTCAAAAACGCCTACGATGCCTCTATATTTTGCTTTCATCACCTATATCAGGTCTGCTGTGGACCAGCATTACGTGGTCTTTCGCTTGTTGATCAACTTCTTCTTGACGTGCTTCTTCATCTTGGTCTTCCTTTTGTCAGCCTTAGCAGTCTTGGCCGCTGTCTTTCGAGCCTTTTTCTCGTCCTTATCCTCATGCTTCTTGCCCTTTAACTCCTTCTCCTTCTTAGGCCTGAACTCCTCATCTTCTGAATCATCATCACTATCACTGTCTTCGTCATCACTTTCCGAATCCAGGCTTTCATCTGCACTTTGTCTTTCCTTAACCACCAAGTCAGTGAGCGTGTCTACTTTTCCCTCAGCAAACTTTTCGAAATCCCGCTCTTCCAAATGGTTCAAAGACCGAACCAAATGCAAAGACCTGAAGATCTCGTCCTCCGCATTTGAGTGCTCCAGTTCGGACTTCAAAGGCAAGTTGTCCAAGTATCTGCCCAACTCCTCATCGGAGTCTCCAGAAATCTCAAGCTGTTCATCTGCGTCTGTGATATACTTGAACAAAAGTCTTTCAGGATACACGTTGATTTTCTTTCTAGAAAAGAAGTCGTTGACATTCTTGATGTCCATTCTAAGAAAGTCAAGCGCCATCGGGTGCTCAGGCTCAACCGACTGAGACACATCGATGATATAGAGCTTATCGTTGTGAACTATTGAGTTGTACTCAGATAAATCTGCGTGTACGAGGCGGCACGTCTTGTACATTCTTCTCATATAGAAAAGCATTTGTTGGTAGTAATAAACAATCTCTTCAGTGTCTTTGAAAGGGTGGTCTTTCAATTTGGGCGATGGCTGTGCATTTCCTTTAGTCAAATATTCCATCACTAACACGTGGGATCTGAGCTCGATCGGTTCCGGGCACGGAATCCCGTGTAGGTAGAGGCGTTTCAAGTTACGGAACTCTTTTTCCGCCCACACCTTCACCATTTTCCGCGGGTTTCCCTGGTTCTTTGTGTTTCTGAACCGGAACTCGCCATCCACATACCTCTCTCTGTCCTTAAACACCAAGATCGAAGTTTTGTAGATTTTCACAGCAAACTCCCTGGTGGTGACCAGTGGATCTTCATGGTCGCCGTGATACACATTGGCCTCTTTTCCGGTACTGATACATCCATTAATACGGGAAATGATGTTTTTGTTGATTATTTTAGCCAAAAACCTCATGGTCCGCGGGTCTAAGACCTGTTCCACGGTAGCTCGATTGGAGCGGTCTTTCGTGGTCTTTGGCCCTTTTTTCAATGGCTCTGGATTTATCGACAGCGAGTATTTTTCAACAATATCCCCCCGGTCGGTAATCGTCTTTTCCTTTTTCTGTTGCGGCCCCGTTGCGGCTACCTCGAAATCGAGGTCTGAATCCGAGGTTTCGGAGTCCAGGTCTGAGTCCAGGCTGTATGTGTGCAACGTCAAATGCTCATATTTTTCCAGAATTTCTGCACTCATTGTGTCTTTCTGCTTTCTTTGGCTGGGATCGGTAGACTTTTGAAAGATAAAATAGACAGATTAACGCTTTACACCAGGGTATCAAGGTCGGTGGACTAATATGCATCTGCGCGAGAAGCGAGATGAGAGTGGTGCAGGCCTACGATGGTGCGATGCACCATGACCCCAGTAGTTAGGAAAATTGGAGGTCAGCCAATGCTAGAATCAAGTGCTATGAAAGTGATTTCGGGGATTTCAAATAGCTAGCCATTTTGACTCGGAGGAAAAGCTCTATATTATTTCGGCCACATTGGCTCCGTAAATCTGGTTGTTAAGTAATATGCTGCTTCACATCGATCCCATTTCGATCAGACCCATGCATAGGTGGTGACGACCAGAAAGCTTGAAATATTAATGGAGCCTTTCCTTTTTAATCCTTTTCGTCGCATTTGAGAATTTTTTTCCTATTCAGTTAGCCATACCTGTTCACTCCACCAAACGCGTAGTATCGAGCAGAATATTTTTCGCGGCCAGTCCTGAAAACTCACCTTACTACGCAGAGCGTTACACTCTTCCAAAACGAAATCAGCCAGACTTTCCCAAACTGTCCGTTTGATATCAAATTAACACACACACGCGAAATGAGACATTCTGCGCTCGACCAGTTTCTTCCATCCGTATGTCAATAACTTTTACGATCTATTCCCTCAAAAGACCTACAGCCAGAACTATGGTAGTAGCATAATTTTTCTCCCCTTCATCGTCTACTAACCAACTTTCCCAGAACTTTTTATTTGTCATCCCGCTATATATTGGAGTGGAGCTCATTCTTTCATTTGCCATTTTGAACAAGGCTGGTGGCGTTTATGGTGTGCTTTCAATCTTGACTGGCCATCATATGAACTTCTGGCAATGGGTCTACAATTTACTTGCATTTTTGGTGCTCCCCTTCTATGTGTCGGCTTTATTTAGCTTTCTGGATAGGTCCACTAACTTGCGCAAAATGTGCTTGGGCTGTCTGATCTACATTCTCGACACTTTGGTCGGGTTTGTTTACACTCTTTACTTCGTATACTTCTGGTTTAGTCGAGAAGACAACCACCCTGCAGGCACCTTAGGTGAATCTGCCTTGGACTTGGCTCAAAGGTCTATAGACACCTCACAGTCTGCATCGCCTGGAAGAGAGTTGTTTTTGACGATAAGCGGCACATTTTTGACCACGTCCATGCGTGTGTACTTCTGCATTGTCTTCCTTTCTTTCACCAAGCAGCTTTTGCTCCAGTCCATCCGCAATCAATGGTATCACGGCCACGACTCGGTGTGTGAGGATGCCATGCACACTTCAGTTGGGGGTAAGATCCGTAAGGTCGTGTATGCGCTTGAAATGAGAGCAAGGCATTTCTTTATCGAAATGTTTGTCTCTGGAAACTCTCCAGAGTAATGATGATCAGGAAACTACTTGGCTATAGAATTTATGATTCGTCTTTCTTCCACGAATCTATCTCCCTATCTGAGGATATTACTCAGAATGGAGTTGAACAAATGCGCGGTTTCCTCTGCATACTAGCTTGAATTCGGTTAATTCTTTTTCATAATGCGTAAGGCAGACTCTTGAGATTTAATCGGTCGCAGGCTTTTAACACGAAGAGGCACGAGGCGGCTTACAAAGCCTTACTATTTAATATACTCCAAATATAATGTTAAGAAGATCAACTCTTATTTCTTATCAGGGCTTTCAGTCTTAAATATTACACGGGTATACCCAGAGCAAGAGACTTAATAATTCAGACCCACTCACTCCACTCCACCACTTTTAGGCTGCTGACGAGCGCTCAGTCTACTGCTGTGTACCTTTCGTCTTCACAGGCTTTTCCCATAATCCTGATGATGTTCGCCTATCTAAGCGACGGACTTGAACTACCATTTAAAAAAAGGAATGTTTTTTATTTATAATTCAATTTTTGACGACGGTATTGAACTATTTTGCTTTTACTATTCTCAAGTAATTAATATTTTTTCGCGCATTCTTCTCCACAATCAAAAATAAGGACGCTGATATATTATTCTTCAAACTTCGAAAACCTTTCATCACAATTCTTTGCAATCAGGTGACCCCTTTACCCAGCAATCTATTCATTACACAAAAAGCTATTCTCCTTGCTTTTTTTTTGTCCCACGCACATACGCCGTCGCGAGGGTTCTCCACAACCCCACAATTCACCTATCCCACCTTCTTCCCAGCCATGGGACAACTCACCAGCTCTGAAGCCACAAATGGCCCACAGAAAGAAAAGTATTCGGCGCAAAGTATAACATCATTATTCCAAGCAAAGGCTATCAGTTTGCTTGGGAAAGGAGAGATACAGTCTGTTGCTTCGAAAGTCAATATGAACGATATCACAAAGGGTGATGCCATATTGACGTATACTGACCTAGCACTCTTGCTCAATCTTTCAAAGATTGAAAATGAAGAGCCCTGTACTATACCCGACTCTGATAACGACACTAAGAATCACATTGAGCGACTTGACCCTCAATCAGGGATATGTATGGAGTCGCCAGCTACTCCTGCTATTGAGATTTTATATAGATCGTTTACGGTCTTGGGAAGGTTGCCATTTTTATCAGGTGTACCATTACACATGGATCAGCTCACGATCAAAAAGCTTCTTGTGGCGCTTGCGGTGCACCTGGGTCGTATGTCTAAAATATGGCCCACCTGTCATTACACAAAAGTAGTATTCATCTCGCTCGCTTTGACTCCGCAACTGATATCAGGGTCTGAGCTCGATGAGAAAAAAAGGGGGGATAGTAGTGAGACGAGGCCAGTTTCAGTTGGCACACTGAACGAAAAAAGCAAATTTGAGGCTGGCTCACACGAGAAAACCAAAGAGAATGCTATCATGAAGAGCCTTTCTGTCAACGTTTCTTACAAAACATCAGCTAAAGAGGAGACTGAAACCGCATGTGATATGATCATTTGGGATTCTCTTGATCCTCTCGTGAATTATGATGCGATTAATGTTGATGTTCTATCTGTTTCCGCATATGATCTAGCCCAAATTTTTACGCTTCTTTTGGTGATCAACTCGATTCCGGACCAGTCACACGTAAAAATGCAAGAAGATATACACAATTTGATTGCCAAGAAGTGGAAGCAATTTGAGGATGCGTCATTTTTTCTTTTGCGGTATTTCGATATCGATATCACTCGTGCTAACAGCAAAAAGATGAGAATCTGCTACAGCAAATACAAGACTGGAGTCCAAGAAGTAATGTGTGACTTTTTCGAAAAGAATTTCAAGCGGTTCCTTCAGATTTCGCTTTTTCTGTCGAAGATCAAAGCGTCTGCGCCAGAAAAACAGATGAAAATGAATGAAAAACGGACGAAGCCCATCAAACCATTCGTACAGACGCGTCTTGTTGATGAGGCAACTATCTCTTTGTTAAATTTATTTATGAAAAATATTGATACCAACGTGGAGGTCACTCCACAAAACATGGTTGAGCTATATATTGGGGCCCAAAGCGGATTCTCAATCCGCTCCTTAGAACTGAAAATATTTAAGTGGCAGGCCCCAACAATATTTTTGGTCTCGGGAAAAAGATTGAAGAACAAGACCATCAAGAAAAACAAGCGATATCAACAATTTGATTCTGAATACCCTCGGCATTTCAGGTCGATTGAGGACCCTCGAAAAAGTTGGCAGCACGAAAACGATCGGGTGACATATGCTGTTTTCGTCAAACAGCCATGGAGAAACTCGAACAAGAATAATTTCGGGGATGAGGAAACAGCAATCATGTCGATTCTGCCCAGACTCGATTTTTTCAAATCAAAGCGTGGCCTCCTCACCAACGGCAAACTGATCTACTTCAACAATCAAGGCATGGGTGTGGGATTCGGAAATGAACAGCCATTGAATAAGAATAATACCCGCAAGCATATTCCAGGGAGTGTCTCCTTGACTATTGAAGCCAACTTAGAGTTTGCCGTGTTCAGACACATTGTAAATGCTGGGGCAAATACTCCTCATTATTTCGAGACTTCAATTCAAAACTCTGCACTTCATCAAGATTATGAAGACCGTTTTGTGATCACAGATTTAGAAGTCTGGGGTGTCGGGTCTACCAAAGAATTGGAGGAGCAAAAAAAACAATGGGAATGGGAGGAGAAACAAGCCCTGGCGAGGCAGGGTGTGAATCTTAGAAGTCTAGGCGAGGAACGTGCTTTTCTTGAAATGGTAGGCCTAGTTGGAAATCAAGGTTCTGGCGGCTCGGTTTAATTTGTGTGATTTTTTCAAGTTCAAGCCAGTATAATACGTTTCATATTTTCCTGAATTCTTCAACCGCTCAATAAGTATATCGGAAGACTTTGGAGATAATCTTCAAAAAGAGAATTTAAGGGAATGGATACAAAGAATTGGAATGGGCCAGACTTGTAGTGGTGATTCTAAAATGTGAATTTAGCAATTGTTTGAACACGACTTTGCTCAAAGTACTCTCCTTCTATATCCATTGTTTTCAACAGGATTTGCACAGACGTGTGCGGGAACTCGTTATCAGCCTGACATTTCTTATAATTATATAATCTTCGGTCTCAAGCGCTTAATCCATTGCGGAATTGAATATCCCTGGTCTTATATCCCTCCATTGACATCCTATAATATGATGTTTCAAAAATACAAATCCTGGACATCCTATAATATGATGTTTCAAAAATACAAATCCTGGACGTTCCGCAAATACTCTTTGAGAT
>NW_017387736.1:368521-458710 GCF_001664035.1 Metschnikowia bicuspidata var. bicuspidata NRRL YB-4993 | reverse complement strand
GAAGTCTAGGCGAGGAACGTGCTTTTCTTGAAATGGTAGGCCTAGTTGGAAATCAAGGTTCTGGCGGCTCGGTTTAATTTGTGTGATTTTTTCAAGTTCAAGCCAGTATAATACGTTTCATATTTTCCTGAATTCTTCAACCGCTCAATAAGTATATCGGAAGACTTTGGAGATAATCTTCAAAAAGAGAATTTAAGGGAATGGATACAAAGAATTGGAATGGGCCAGACTTGTAGTGGTGATTCTAAAATGTGAATTTAGCAATTGTTTGAACACGACTTTGCTCAAAGTACTCTCCTTCTATATCCATTGTTTTCAACAGGATTTGCACAGACGTGTGCGGGAACTCGTTATCAGCCTGACATTTCTTATAATTATATAATCTTCGGTCTCAAGCGCTTAATCCATTGCGGAATTGAATATCCCTGGTCTTATATCCCTCCATTGACATCCTATAATATGATGTTTCAAAAATACAAATCCTGGACGTTCCGCAAATACTCTTTGAGATAGAAACTGATTTAACAGGGCATAGCTAGAGAAAGGTTGTTTGATTTTTTTTTTTCGGAGTGCTCAATATGATATTGGGAAAGAGATGATATGAAACCATAAGCGAAAAACATTGGTATGTGTATCAATCAAAACAGATTGCAGCACCACAATTTCGCATATGGTCTCCCACTACACTACTCAGTGTGGCCCTATGCAGCTTAACTAACGTTGATCGGACGGGAAACAGTGCTTCCTGCATGGTATGGCCGCAACCGAAAGTTTTGGGTCTGAAATGATAGATTCAGCACAAAAGTCAAAAGACTGGTCGCCTACTATATTTGATTTTTGTGTGGATCAATGCGTTTTCAGCACTTCTTAGTTTTTTTTTTTGAAAGAAATATCATGACAATGAGGCATGTTCTAGCTCCTTCAAATAATTCCCTTGACATTCTAAGAAACCTTAATTTGTTTGTTAAAGTCGTTCGCCAGTTTTTTTTTGCTTAGGGACTAGGAGACAAAGACAGATGTACGTCTTACCGCCTTGTCAAACGAAGTATATTCACGGACTTTGAGAGAAAATTTCCTATGGAAAGGTGACATTTAGTTAATCTGATTCAAGCGGTTGGCATTGGTTATGGGCAGATGTCTTCTTTCGGAGATTTCGTGAATTGGTGCTCGCGCCTTCTCACCTGAGCCCATGTTGCGATCTACTGTAGGTTTTTTCTTTATAATTTTTCGTTAGTGGTAGGGTTTAACGTCTCTTTAGTGACACCCTACGAAATGATGTTTTTTCCGAAAAAATCACAATTTAAATGAAATTTTGATTAGCGGAAGAAATCCTGGTACGTATCTGGGAGCTGTTTGAAAGTTATTCATCTATATATGTTATCGTTCGTGTATTTTTGCCCCTTCAATCAGATGACTCTACGAAAAAAAAAAATTCGAGATATTTATAGAAGGAAAATTATCTTTCAATTCATTTCAAGCAGTTAATAAAAGACATATTGTGCAGGGATACTTTAGAAGAGTTACATCATCTGGAGGATTTACAAATTGTGCCATAGAAACTGGTCACATGATCGTACCTTACGATTCCTGAAAGCTCTATGTTATTCACTGTTGTTAATTTATGAAGTATCCATATTTCTTCAAACCCGATAGCTGCATTCTATGGTTTTTAACAAAAAAAGGCGTCAGAAAAATGTAGTATTCAGAGTCATAAGTTGTTACAGAGGTACCGAAAGTACACCATAATTACGCAGCTGATTTCAAGGATGTTGTAGATTTTGTTTTTGTTGACTCTGAAATTCCGTTTCCAGCTTATTCCATCAGTTTTTCTTTTACACCATAAATGAGAATTTCAGGAAACATGTTATTTGATTTTACCGAAAATTACGTATTCTTTTGCGGAAAAATTTTTCTCACAAAGCTAGCAGCAATTAGAATACCTGATTTCAAAAATACAACGACTCTGGGGTGGATAGAAATATAAATTACTCTTTGACCGGTACAGAGTGAGGTTAAGCTTTCTTTTTTCTTGTCGCAACAAAAGTATGAAATACCTACCCATATTCAATCATCTTCATTTCAAATCAGCTCAGAGAGAGCGGTAAGGTAATCCCACAGTACTCTGTGTGTTGGAGCAAACATAAGGTATTCCAAGATTACATAATTTGCCGATCTGGGAAATGGCACACAGACAGCTCTTCAGAACCTTCTTTATCTCTTGCGACCTGCACACATCAAAAGAGCCGGAACCATCTGCGAAGAGCATCTCATCGAACTTCCAACACGATCTAGGCCTTTCAAAAACTACTTGCAAGCATGGCTAAGAACTCCAAGAAGTCTTCGGGTGCCCCCAGAGACGATAGATTTGCTGCTTCTGCGCATGATCCTCGATTTATCGTGCCCAGCACGAAGAAAAATAAAGTCAAGGTCGACGACAGATTCTCGAAGGAAGAGTTGAGAAAACTCAATGTTACTGCCACAGGCAAAAAAGCTCAGGTAGACAGGTACGGCAGAAGAATTAAGAGTGATGATGATGGCAGCTTTGAGAAATACTTTGAGGAAGAAAAAGTCGAGTCAGAGCCGGAAACTCACGCCAAATCCGGCAGCGAGTCTGAGCTGGAATCTCAAGCTGATTCAGAGGACAGTTCTGATGAAGAGGAGGACAAGCAAGAAAAGCCCTCAAAATCCAAGAAGTCAGTACAGTTCAGGGACGATCCTAAACAGTCTATACAGGAATCTGATGACCTGGAAGAAGAAGCTGGGTTTGTAGATCGTGCCAGAGGCGAGGGCTTGCAGTCAGATTCAGAATCAGAGATCTCAGAGTCCGAGTCCGAGTCCGAGTCCGAGTCCGAGGTAGAAGCCGAGGAAGCCAAGCCCGAGGAGGGGGAGCCCAGCGCCACTTTTGCTGTGGTCAATTTGGACTGGGACAACGTGCGGGCCGTCGACTTGATGTCGACCTTTGCATCCTTTGTGCCCAAAGGTGGGAACATCAAATCTGTCACGATATATCCATCAGAGTATGGAAAGGAGCAAATGCAGCGGGAGGAAACCGAGGGACCTCCAAAAGACCTTTTTAAGCCCAAGTCCAAGAAAAGAGACGAGGACTCGGATTCTGACGAAGAGCTCGACTTGACAAACAAAGAAGACTTAGAAAAAGCTGCAAGAAAATTGTACGAAGAAGACGACGGGCAGCAAGATTACGACTCCAAGGCATTGCGCCGGTACCAGCTACAGAGATTGCGGTACTACTATGCGGTGGTCCAATGTGACTCTGTGGCCACGTCTGAATCCATATATAAAAACTGTGATGGATCCGAATACGAGTCTACCGCCAACATTTTTGACTTGCGTTATGTGCCTGAGGGCATGGAGTTTGCTGACCATGAGGCCAAGGAAACGTGCACAAAAATCCCGTCCTCTTACAGGCCGGACTCAAGTTTTGTCACAGACGCTTTACAGCATTCGAAAGTGAAGCTTACATGGGATGAGACACCGAAGGAGAGAACGTCGCTTTCGACCCGTCTGTTCTCTCAAAAGGAAATTGACGACATGGACTTCAAGGCTTACTTGGCTTCCGACTCAGATGGCAGCGACAACGACGCGCCCGACTTGAAGAGCAAATATAAGAACTTGCTCGGAGGCAGATTTTCTGAAAAGGAGGGTGATGATGACAGCGACGGGGAGGTGGACATGGAAATCACGTTCAACCCAGGACTTGGTGAAGGCGCAGAGAAGGCCAAGAAAGAGGTCGCCCAGCCTTCTGAGGAGACTACCATTCAGGCGTACAAGAGAAAAGAGAAGGAGCGCCGCCAAAAGAGAGCCGAGAAGTTTAAGAGCAAGGTCGAGGAGGAGGATGAAGAAAAGACTGTTGTTCCTGGGAAGAAAAACAAGAAGACCAAGGGCAGAGACAAGAAAGACGCCGAGGACGAGAAGAGTAAGGCGGAGTTGGAGTTGCTCATGTTGAATGAGGAGGACCAGAACCAGGCCGAGCATTTTAGTATGAGGGACATCATCAAGGCTGAGAAGAGCAAGAAGCACAAGAAGAAGGGCAAGAAGAACTTCGACGACAACCTCGTGCAGGATAATTTCCAGGCTGACTTGAACGACGACAGATTTAAAGAGGTGTTTGAAAACCACGAGTTTGCCATTGATCCCACCAGCAGTGAGTTCAAAAAGACTAACACCATGAAGCAGATTTTGAATGAGAGAGGAAAGAGACTGCGTAGAGAAGACAGAGAGGGTTCCAAGAAGAGAAAGACAGAAACAAAAGATGACGGGAGCTCATTGGACAATTTGGTGAAAAAGTTGAAGCATAAAAAGTAGATATCAGGGCATTGAAATTGACAGCGATTTTATTTAATACATAAGTCTGGGCTGTAGACTAATTTCCAGAATTGAGATTGACACGGCTCATGCTGTTGCCTCGTCTGAGTAATAAGCTTGTATAAGGAGCACAAAGAAGGGGGGCGTAATGTGCTGAATAATCTTGCACGGATAAAATTTCCGCAGTACAATCGGCCCCCTTCTTCTTGACTAGTTACGGACTTCCCTGTGAACTATGTTCTTGGTGAAAGAGTGAATTCATTTGAGAACTGTCTCTCGACACGCAGCAAGTGGCGCTCGACTACGAAGTTTGAGTTGCCAGAAGTTTTCCAAAAGCTGAATTTTTTTTTTCCAAGAAATAAGTAAAAGAAATTAAAAGAAAAAAAAGGAAAGAAAACAACCAAAACGAAAGCAATCGGGAGACCAAATATGGTGTTGTGTCGGAGCCACGAAAAGATTAGCTCTGAAAAACCCTGACATACAGTATAGAGAGCCATATTTCACACTTTCACTGAGTAATTTAATTCCACAAAAAAATTACCGAAGAAGCGGAAACACCCATCTCAGAAGTTCATTCATCACCCAAGCCCCCTCCCATTTTTCACCAACAATTATAGTAGTTTATTTTCTTTCTGGCTCTCTAAAATTAATGCGCGCGGCGAGTGCCTACACATAGACGCGTTTTGGTTCTCACCTGCGATCCACGGTGGTGGAAGCACATACCGCACCTGACTAGAACATACGCACGTCAACAGCACGCCAAAATGAGGATCTCTGTGCTAGCTGTATTTGTTTGGGTATCTCACGTGACTGCCTTGCACTTCTACCTTCTGACGGGCCAGACCTGCTGTTTTTACGAGGACTTGACCTCGGACTCGTTGGTGGTGGGTAAGATCGACGCCTACGAGTATGACGAACGTATGGACGATTACTCAAAAAACCCCAACTTGAAGTTGAAGATCACCGTGGACGAAATCTTTGATAATGACCATCGTGTCGTGGACCAGACCTCGCAACCAAGTGGCGACTTTGTTTTCAACTCCCACGACAGTGGAGAGCACAAGTTCTGTTTGACACCTGTTTACATGGACGGCACGCACGGGAGAAAACACCGCATTTTCTTTGACGTGGCTATTGGCGCAGCACTGGAATACGTGGACCTGAAATCGACCAAGAAAGTTGATGGTTTGACTTTGCAGATCCAGGACTTGAACCGGAAGTTGCAGGACATCCACATGGAGCAGGAGAGCATCCGCGAAAGAGAGTCAGTTTTCAGAAACCAGAGTGAATCCACCAATGCACGTGTGGTGTGGTGGAGTATCATCCAGGTGGCTGTGTTGGTGGGAACTTGTACCTACCAGTTGCGCCACTTGAAGGGCTTCTTTGTCAAGCAAAAGATTGTGTAGACTGGATATGTACAAAATGAGGATGAAATGTCTGTGGAGGTATATACGATTTGAATCTGTGGCGTTAGGTTTTTCTTCAATGATGCAGCATTTACATGTTTGCCCAGAGACATGTGATTTATCCGTGAGAAGTTTAGTCTGGCTCAGCACACTCCAAACTGATGTTTGTTTGCTTATTTGTCAAACTTCATCAGCTGTGTATTTTTTGTCATGTCTTTAGGGGCTATCTGACAGTGATCACCAATACTTCTATACGATTATTGGAGATGAATCAAGTGAATTAGAAATGAAGTAAACCCGTAAATTGCTTGGAAAACATTGCTTCTGAACTATGGCCCGGTGAATACGCCTGCTAACTTTTTTTAAAATAAGTGCCAGCTGTCGAAGAGGCTCGTTTCTCTATTTAGTACTCGAAAGTTGCAGCCATGTAGAGATACAGCCACCAAGCTGCCACGAAGAATTGATAATAGTTTCTTTGAAGTGGTTTTTAAAAAAGTCGATTCTGAACGATCAGTTTGTCTCGACACTGTAATATCAATTGCGTTATAGTCGTATTCGCTAAAATGAACACGCTATACGCTCTAAACCTTAATGGCTGGATGTCTTGGAAGGGTCGTCCACCGTCATAGCTCACTGGCGTTCTTTGCCTACATCGCAAAGGTTTAGTCATCAGACAAGATGAACTTACAGAAAACCTTGAGACCTGCCGAGATCTCCTTGCCAACAGGCACAATGTACTTGGCTGGAAGCAAGAAACCCTGTGAGCCGTTGTCCCGCAACTTGATTTGGTAAGCCCAGTATGATTTTTGGTGGTACATGTAATCAAGAGCAGTTCCCGCACCCATGTCCGGGATCAAGTCAGAGTCACGGTCTATGCACGCCGGGAGCACAGAGTAGTATTTGCCGGATGTGAGGCGGATGGCCTTGGAGATGCCGTAGGCCAACTCGATTAGATTTTCTTCGTCACGTGGGCGGTGTTCACACGAGTACGCATATGGAATCAAGATCTCCTGCGAGTACGAATGTAAGTCAATATATCCCCATATTTTGTGACCCTCGTTGGTCCTGTTTAAATAGGTGTCCCACACTTTCAGCTCGTATGCCTCAAAGGGATGAGAACCCGCGTAATCTTCACCGCAGATGGAGTCGCTGGACGGCGTCCAGTGAAAATCGTAAGAGTGGTCGATATCGATTCCACGGCACTGGCTGTCCTCACTGCCGGCGGCCGGCTGCCTGTTTTTACGCCACAACCGGTCAGTAGACCACGAGTATTCGTAACCATCTGGGTTCAGAACAGGAATGAAGAGGAAGTCCAACTTCGCTAGCTCCCGCCAGTTGTCCGGGTTCGACTCAAAGTGATTGAGAATCTCATAGATGCCATAAAGCACCGATGACACCGAAATCCACTCGCGTGCATGCACACCTCCCGTGACCACAATAGTTCGCTTTTCATCATGTGACGTATTGTCGCTTGGAATCAGAAGATGCACGACCTGCAACGGGCGACCCTCATAGGTTTGGCCGATTGTCTCCAAAGTGATAATGTCCGGATAGGTTTGCTGGAGCAAAGCAAGCCATGCGTTGATGGAGCTGAGTGGTCTGAACTGCTTAAAGAAAACCTCGCTCAGCACATGGAGTTTTTCAAGAGCCAGCATTCCAGGAGTGAGCTGGGCGGCAAAAATGGGCTCTGTATTTCCAACCGTCATTTCGTCGGGGAATGTCTCGAATATAGCTTGCGGCAAGTCCCTTATAAGCACCTGTGGAGAGGCCACGCTAATCTCGGCGAAAAATGCTGCTGCATCATTAGAGTGGAGCTGTACATCAACCGTGCCTGCCTTGGAATTCTGTGCCCAAATCTTGTGACCCCGGCTCTTGATATGGTGTAGAATATTGGCGCTTTGGTTCACCCTTACAACGACATTATCCATGTACTGAGAAAGATCAATAGGGAGTTCGCTAGAATCCAAGGACGAATAGTGCGGACGCAGCGGAAGCTCATTTGAAGTGTCTAAAAAAAACGGGATCTGCTGACTGGCCACGACAGCGAACACATACGCTAGCAGGGCGACTTTCATTATTGCTTAGTGGTTTGGTGGACTGGGTGTGTGGGGACTTGAATGAGCCGGGGTGGTTATTACACCCGTACACCACACTATAGACAGTAGCGTTGCTGGTGATCCTGGAAAGTTTAATTTATGCGGTTCATCTCAGGCTTCAAGTGTAGTAAAGTTGATTGCGGGAGGCGATATTTCTGTCATTTGTTTGCTGGTGCATTAATTTGTTGGAGATTGCGACAAGCTGCACCATTTTAGAATAGACATAATGAGCTTCCAGCCGCACGAACGATAAGATACGGCTGCCAAATATTTGGGTCAGATCTCATTTGCTGTATACTGGCTGATTTTATTTTGGAATCAGCGAGAAAGCATATATAATTCGACTGACTGAATCAAGCAACCTTGGTTGACACAGAGAAGGCGGAAAATGAGGACGATCTGCGTACGTGCTAGGAAGATGAACGTACGGTTTTTAGTATCTTTCTCATTTTAAAAAATTACTCTTCAGCTTGCAAAAATTACCCTTCAGCTTGCAAAAATTACCCTTCAGCTTGCAAAAATTACCCTTAAGCTTGCGAAAAAAAAAGGATAATTGAGTGAATCTTTGATGTACCAGCAAGTGGGAATGCCTCTCACTAGGACAGGCCTTCCTTATTTTGACATCCTGCCGTCGACGCCACGTTTGTAAGTCTTGTGAGGAACACTCAATCTTAAAGCCCCTAACCTTGCATCGTCAAAGGAAACAGCTTCAATGGGGACTTCAGAAAATGTATATGAGTCATTTTGAGGTGGTCTTTCGATGGAACCTGTTTCAGGAAAAGACAGGCCGATTAGGTCTGGCTGCATCCAGTGGGATTGCGCTACACTTCTTGAGAAATGAGGCGGGGGCTTATTCTCTGAAATTACTTATTGAAGTTTATGAGGATTCACGATTGCGGGACACGGAGATCTTATACATGCACGTATATAAAGTTTGCGACAGAATCGCGTGTTTCACCGTGTGTCTACTTCTCTTTCTTCAGCTTTTCATCCTCGGTTATGTCAGCACATATAAGTAAATCGTGCATGAGTCTCAAGGTCATGAACAGCGCAAATGCCAAAAGTGCCACGACGCCAAAAATGAGCACTCGTGTCAGTTCATCGGGCACGTTCAAGAACATGTACGGGTACTCGCCGCCGTTCTCGAAGTCAATGATTATTTTGAGCCACCACCAGTACAAGCCCGCCAAAACTACACACGCACCGAGGGAAAAACGGGGCAGCACCGTCCATTTGGGCATGAAGAAGAAGTAGTCAATTGCGAGCCCAAGCACGGGGACAAGGTGCAAGCACAAGTCTACAGAAAGCGGGATGAACTTGGCGTTGGGGTCCTTCACGAGAATATGAATGAACATGATTCGCAAGGGCCAGTAGATGCCTGTCACGATGCACTCTACGGCTAGGGCAATCGGATGGAGGTTATTCTTCAACCGGAACAAGGAGTCCAACTTGAAAAAGTGTGCCACCCCGCCCAACGCAAACACAATCTGCGATAGGAGCAACGAGATGTTGGTGAGAAATTGCCAGTGGCCTGCGCCCGCAAGATGGGGCGGAAGTTCCACGTATGTCGAGATGTAGTGCACGGCGTATATGCCGGAGGCGACGGCAGCCAAGTTCAAGCCGATGGCTCTGAAATCCCCGGCGGTCCGAGCCATGATACTTGCGATGTTTTAGGCGTCTTATCAGGAGGTGATGGGAGCTTGCGATCATGTATCCCGGATGGCAAGAGGGGCGCGTGCACATAGGCCCGGGTCTTGTCGCGTGCGGCAACTGCCGATGCAAGACGCAGCAGCCTGTCCTGATCCGGGAAAGCCGGAACGTCAAAGTGACGTGGCTTAGGTGAGATATCCCGGAGAGCAGCAGGCCATTGATATACGAGAGCGGGGTATTTGAGAACCAGATGCAAAATGGGAAGCGGGGGGATGGGGGAGGGGGGCGTGAGAGCAGCAGCGAGATTTCCGAAGCAGAATGCCAGAAGCGGGGGGCCAGAATAGACGTTGGAAGCGAGCTGTCCTGCAAATGAAGATGCGAAATGAGCTGTCCTGGATGCGAAAACAGCTGTCCAGGACGCGAAAACAGCTGCGACACCCCGATGCGAAATTAGCTGCGGAAGCGAGATGCGGCACTGAGACCCGGGTACATTCAGATATGCCATCACATTCAGATACATGTAAATATGGATATACGTGTGTTGGGTGCTGGCCTGAACCGAACCCTGGACCGAGCCGCTAGGTCCGGGTGGTAATGGTAATTGGGGCCGTCACGTGACCGAGACGAGTCGGCACGGCGATGTCTGGACGCGAGGGAAGCCATTGAATGGCCCCCATGACAGCCTTCCAAGCGGGGCTCCCACATTGCGGCCACAGCAAACTGGTCTGCACTTCAATGTGTCCAAATTGACCATGCCCGTAGCACAAGCAGGGGTGCCCTTCCTGATCTCTGGGAGGCCTGCGCGGCCCTCCTGTCTCGTCCGCTCTAGACATTTGCACATTGGCAAAGACTGAGTCTCCGTGCAAAGATAAGCTGCCAACTTCCAACCCCCAATACCCTCAGATTGATGTTTCGAAGCACGATGCTCTGTATTTCATCTGGGGAGGCAGGGTTGAAGACACGCGTGGATCACATGGCATTGGCTGCGAAACACCAGACTAATCAGTGCACAGCTCACCCACTGAACAAACGAGAGAGCCTGCTCCGGGACCTGGAGCGCGACTCGGAGCGGGATCCCGGGCGGGACCCGGCGCTCAGCACGGCACTCAAATCCACACCCCCCGCAGCCTCGTAAGGAACCGCGGTGCGGGACCGGGACCGGGACCGCGATGAGTCCCGGCTTCCGGGGCCTTGAAACAGAAACATGTCGCCCAGCGAGCGGCCCCGCATCTCGTGGGCCCTTTCCTGGAGCCGCTCGGAGAGTTTGTCGTGGATGCGCTCGTGGCTAGGGTCGTGGCGCATGTAGTCCGTGAGCGACGTCTGCGACAGGTTTCTGGACAGCAGCCGGCTGCGCATGCCGAACGTGTGTTTCTTCTTCTTCTCGCGGGTATGCGCCACGTCGATGTTGGCGAGCCAGTCGCGGAAGTAGTTTTCCGAGTCCACGGGCTTGTCGAGCGTCTCGTGGATTGTGTAGAACGGCTTGACAAGGATCACAGGCACCAACGCGTACTGGAGAAAGTACTTGGATGTGGAGGATTTCGAAAAGAGCGACCGGTGGAGCGGCGTGGGGTGGCCCGTGTGGGGCGTGTTCGGGCGCAGCGGCTGTGGGTGGGAGCCGGCGGGTGACAAGCTGCGAGAGCCGGGCTCCAGCGGCGTCACGCCGTACTGGTGCGTGCCCACGATCATCATGGCCGGCTTGTACTCCAAGATGGCCTTTTTGAGCAACTTCTGCGGGTGGCCGATCACAACCTCGAACACGAGCGAGATGCGCTTGCTGTGCGTGTTCAACTTCTTCAACTTTTCCAACACGATCTCCGCAAGCGACGGGTCCACGAACGTGTGGCACTTCTCGTCCAAGACCTGGAACACAATGATGGTGTCGCCGCTGATGACCATCTCCAAGAACGCCCACTCGACTGCCTTCATCAGCTCCGAGTCGTTGCTGAAGCCAATGAGAAACGTCTTGTTGTTTCGCCGGAACTTGAACTCCGGGTGCTTCACCTTGAGTGTGATTGCCAGGTGCCGCGTGTCGCTGAGCGTGTCGAACGACACCTGGCGCTCGAACAGCGGCCGTTTGGCGGCCGCGCTTGGCACCTTCAAATACCCCTGTTCCGGCCCTGGCGTGCCGCCGATCGCCGGAGACGCACGGCTACGTGCCAATGCCTGGAGCGACGTGAAGGACGTCACGCGTTCGACCACCTGGAGGTTCTCCGGATCGTAGTCGTCATAGTAGAGCCGCCCCAAGAGATCCAGCGAGTGGATTTCATTGCGGTACATGTCGATCGAGTCCTCGGACGTATGGTAGAGCATGGCGTTGAGCTTGGTGTTGAGCAAGGTTTCGGTTTCGGACTCGCTCTCAGGCTCCACACTTTCGTCGGTCCTGGCCACGGGCGCCTTTTCCTTGGCGTATTGCTTCCTTTCGCCGTCGGCTTCCACGTCCGGCTCCTCGGGCCCGCTGGGTTCTGGCGGGTCCCCCAGCGTCTCGCCAGGTTTGGCCACTGCCGCTATACTCTGCCCTGTCAGTTTGCTGGTATTTTCGTCGGGACTTCTGTCGGAATTCTTGCCGTTGTTTTCATCGATGCCGGGGTTTACCGGGTTCTTGGGCCCCATACATCCGTCCGCCTTGACAGCACTAGGCGCTGGCACAGAACTCGGGCGTTTATCCTTATGAGAGAACAAACCCATCGTGTGTCCTTAGTGCGAGGGACTAGTCCCAGTTTTGTTTGAAAAAAAGCTCGTATGGTTACGGCTTCGTCTCTAAGGAATCCCAAAGCGACGTTTTGTTCAGCTTGGCGTTTTTTCGAAGGAACGAGTGGGTTCTGCCGTATTTCAGTGGGGAAAGCCCAATGCTCCGGTACGGCTGAGTCACGTGCAGACCCGTTTTGGTCGAACCGGGTCAGTAGGTTCGATGCGTTAATAAACGCGGTCTGCAGGAAGCGGCGTGCCAGCTGAAGGGAAGTGCTTATCGATTGCAGAATACGCCGGTGGAATCAAAAAAGGGAGAACGGCCTGATTATTCCATGTATCTATCCTATACTGCTTTAAATTTACATTCAACTTTGCACTTATCTTGTACGGGACGAACACGTGAGGTTGTGCTGGATGGGATTGCGCGGCGTTTGACAGAATTATTCGCGTGTTCCACGCAGGGCCAGTCTAAACGTCAACTTGGCTGTGGTTCCTGTTTCTGGCGTCCCCCGTTTAGGTCGAGGTGTATTTGATGATTGTGAATGTTTTATTGCTGGCAAAAATTTTTTATAAGAGGCTCTTGTGGTGAAATATCGTCTCTTTTACAAAAAGCGCATTGGATTAGAAGGCTCTTTAAACTTTGCGGATATAACGCCATAGAACTCCAGCTGATGGTTTGGTTCGGCAATCGGCAATGTCCATAAGCCACATTGATCTCCTTTCAAAGGATATTGCAGTCAAGAAATACAAGTGGTTCGGGAAAATGAATACCCAACCTGTATTTATCCTTTTTCATAGAAATCTGAGAGGATATGCATGTTGCGAGATGAACACCAGATCAATATCTGATCAGTGGGTTGAAAGGAGCTGAGGCTCAATTATGCACATGTTTAGTTTCTGTAGAACAGAAAACATGATTTTTTGCTTGGCATGAGGGAACAGTCTCTATTCACGCCGTACGTTCATCAGCATGCGCTCTAATACATAGGGAGTTCACCAAGACGAGCAACTTTATGGATGCTTGAAGAGTCTTGATGGTGATTAAATTGTCTTGAAGTTTTGAAAAAGTGAGAATTTGGAAAATCAAACCCAATAAGATCACGTATTTTACAGCCGACGTTTGATAATATGAACTAACATAATATTCTGTCAAGAAATACTTGCAAATGAACCTAACAAATGATGCACTGATGATATTCCAGGTGCCTTAGATTCTTTATTTATGATTGAAAACATTTCAATTGTGTAGACCGCCACCTCTGATGTCTCAAACAGAACTATGCTAAAAGCGAATGTTTTGTTTAGTACGATATAAATAAGAACTAAATACAAGCAAACGCAACCATCCATTTTGGTTTCCTAGCACAAACCCTATAACCACATGCTTGATCAATCCCTGAATCAACAATACCCAAAGGATATGACTAGGGAAGAAACGCCTTGTTCCTGACTTGAATAGGCCATATATCTCAGAAAAAAAATCCAAGGCTACAAGAATGGAAATCCATGTCCCGGCGTCTTTCGGCAATGGTTTATTTTGAGAGTCAAGCAAATCAAGAACGCTAAACTTTGATGGAATTATCACACTAGAGAACAAGAACATAGCACCCATAACAATATGGGGGTTAGTCAGTGAATATGCCAATTTTCCCAAAAAACATACAAATTGGACTTTGGGCTTGGCAAGCTTTTGGTAATGCAGAGACAAAGTGAATTTAAGTTTGGCAAGAGCTTCCCTCATTCTCTTGATATCAACCTTGTCGTCTTGATTTTTGCCTCCGGCTCTGTTTTCCATGGTGTTGTTCATTGTGGGATTCAATCAGCTTTTGGTTGTTTTAATATTCCAAAAATTAGAGTCAGATTTAATATCTGAAAAAAAAAACCCCCGCTACGCAAAAAAGGCTCAACAGAACAAATAAATGGAACGTACCACATTTTGAAAGTGCGACCTTGGTATGTGTTGTAATTGTTTATCAGGCAGCCACGCGACATTTTCTACTCCGTAAAAAGAATCTGCTATCGTGTGAATTTCTGTATCAAAGTTTTGTTTCTGACTCTTCAAGCCTTGTCTGGCTTTGCATGTCTTCAATCTTTTGCACAAATCATTCATGTGTTCAGGCAGCTTCGATATAATTATACTAACGAGGTGAATTTATGAATGTTGATAAAACTTACGTTCCATTTTACTTATTGATTTGAACTGTTTTGGATTTGAGGGTACCGGAGTTCTAACAATGACTATCTTACAATGCTTCGCAATCGTTTTTCCTGCGATGCGTTGACAGAACTACCAACAAATACAGGGAAAGGTATCATCCTACTCCAAGAGTGTAGTTTTTTTTGGCCAGAATCAAATTCCTTTACTTGTTACTTTAATTCAAAGAAACATTCAGCTATTCAGGTAAAATAAAAATGACGTACATGTTGTAATTACAAGTTGACCCCAGATCTCAACATTATAAAAAAAGTTTCTGGATCGTAAAACAGTTTTCTCAGCGTCCCATTCCTTGTGTACGGAAGGAAGAATGAAACTCATCTCAACCATCCTAAACTCCCCTTGCCGACTTCCGCAGTCATGAGTGGACCTCTGAAGAGGTAAGGAAATACTCACCAGTCTGTTGCATATGCATGTCCACATAAAAGGAAAGACTTCAGATACAAAGCCCAGACCAAGGCACATATGCCTTATATTAAGATACCCTGAAAACTTTCTATGTACAAATCTCTATGCATTGATGTCCAATAAGAAGCAATAACCAGCTTTTCAATTATCACGCTTTTGCTCCATATACCGGCCGTTATCCACACCCAGATTGTGCTCTACAATACCCCAGAGCCTGTCCATCTTCATGCCACCCAAATTGTCCATGATATAGTAGAACTTTTTGCGCCCATCCACAGTCTCCTGCCATGTTCTGTAAGGCTTGAGGGCATCTTCTTCGCCTGTACAAAGTTTTAAGGACTCATTACCCAGAACTGTTACCAAGGTATTGTACGTCTTTCCTCCAGTTGCATTCAACTTTTCAACAATCAACTGCTCGTCATTGACAAGATTTTCGAGGGTGTGAGGCTTCTCTTTGTCATACAATCTGAATATTCTCGTCACATAGTCCTTCGTCTTATATTGGACTGCAGCCACGGGAGTCCACGTTCCAAGAATGACACCCAAGGCGAAGATGTCGTCAAACTGGACCAGCTCGTAAAGAAGCTTCAGGCCGTATACACCAAGAACGGCAAACGAAAGAGTCAAACGTTTCAAAATCGCGACATATTTTGCTCCAGGCGATTCGTAGAGCGGCTCGTAGGAAAGACGGAATTTCGAGGGAAGCGCCACATTTTTCCAGCCCTGTCTCACATACACTTTGTCTTGGTATAGCGTTGGTGACCATGGATTATTGTCGGAGACAACCTCATCGGTCTCCACGGTGGTATCGTTGTTTTTGAACGAACCTTTGTGTCTGAATGAGACACGTGACAGGGTTCTGAGCGATCTCAGGAACCGAAGCAGGATCATTTGGTAGAGATTTCAGGGATCAGCTGTATCTTGCAGACTTCAATGGGGTCTGGTTCTTTGAAGGTGGGAGGTAAGGGCCCGAGACCCGAGATTTGGCTTGATGCGCGCTGGTCCGCTACTCGTAAAAGTATGAATGGTGATTTCCCGGCTGACAAGACAGTCACAGGCACGACTCGATATCCTTTAGCCGGGCCGCGAAATATCTACTTGCGATCAAGAGAAGAGTTGCACAAATTAGGGGAAGTAGACGGAGCACTTTAAGTATGCTTCATGTCTAGACGATATTCTGTACAATTGTTGTATGCAATCTGAGTGAGTTGGTGCCTGTGAGTCCGATTGTCAGTAACCATAAAATCACGTTTTATGGCTATAGATTTTGGGAAATTTCTTTGGAAATTTGAAGGAAAAGAACGAATTTGTCCCTCAATTTCCACGCTAGTGGAGAACACCTGACCCTGAAAGCTGAGAACATAATTGCACCATAGATTGGCTTTGACGAAAAATGTGGAGAATATATACGAAGGCGAACATGGTCCATGTAGATTAGCTTTTGGTGTAAATGTTTCATTTAAAAGGGAATTAAATGTCAAAATGGTATTGTAGATGATCGTGTTTTGATAAACCTCTTTAGTCCTTGAAGAGGCTCTTTTTGATAATCCCCACTCAAATTCGAGAGACGGAAAGAGATCAATTTGATGATCCCGCTTCATTCTTCAGGTGTTTTTTGCAAGGCAGCCTCGAATACAGTTTGGTAAATTCTTCGAAGCGCTCAGAGCAAAGGATTGACATAAACCTAAGTCATGGATGCTTGAAAGCTCACACCAGAAATTTAAAGCAAGTTCATTTAATCTACGGCAGATGCATGCCAACAATGGCCAGTTTTCTGGACTCGTCTGAGTTCTAGAACATCACTTGGCATATCTTAGTAAGTCATTGACCAACCACCACAGGGAATTCATCAACTCAGAATCTGCAATCAAAATATGTCTGAGTTTGCAAGTGCGCAGAAATCACTAAAACATACCTTTTCTTTGTGAAAGGCGGAGTAAAGATATATTTGGTTTGAGGATAGATCCATGCGGACTGTTGGCATAAGAGCCCTGACTCTATACATGACGGGGGATAAATAATGATAGTCCAGGAATTGAGAAGCCAAAGGCGTACATGAGGCACAATGGCAGACCAAATGAGCTTGCTAATATGAATATGGTAATTTGAGTATGAACAGACTCAGGTGGGGGCTATTTAAAGTGAAAATGTAATTGAGCAGATGGGTGTCAATATGCGGGGTCTCATTAAACGAAGTATCCCGCAATGCGTTCTGGGGATCCACCGGAAAACCAGCGCAGCCTCACAAAAATGATTATCGCAAAATTAACGAAAAGGCCGTGGATACACAAAGCAGGCTGGCTACTAGTCCGTACTTTTTTCAACGCTGTTTCTCGCCTGGGCCTTATCAGCTGAGCGATAGCCAGCTGGGCCTGGAAGCGCGGTCACGTGACCAGAAGATCGCCCCGGGCGGGGCGCTGCAAGGCCCGCCACCGGCCAAGGTTCCAAAAACAAAATCCAGAAAGCTATGAGCCATCACTCGCAGATCCCCCACTGCCATTCAAAATCCCCAAAACTGCCCAAACCGCCTGAATCTCGGGCGCTGTCTAAAAGAGCTGAGGTCAGCGTCCTGCACATAGATGCCCCGGCATCACCGCGCACAGTCGTTTTTTTCTCCTCGCAACAGCTGGCCCACGCCAAACGCAAACAGCAAACTGGGAATACTAGTCAGCACCACCGCATAACCAGTTCAACACATTAACCAATGGAGGACTCCAGCAACAAGTTCATTCCCGAGTACCGCCGCACGAATTTCAAGAACAAGGGCCGGTTCCAGTCGGACGAGTTGAGGCGCCGGCGCGAGACCCACCAGGTGGATTTGCGTAAGCAGAAACGAGAGGAGGTTTTGGCCAAACGCCGGAACTACACCGACAACGGCCTGTTGGCCAACGACTCCGAAGAAGAAGATGACATTGACGATTTCGGGCTCTCGCTGTCGCACGAGGAGCTGATGTTCTACGGCAAGTTGCAGCAGGACTTGCCCAAAATGATGGAGATGATCCAGCTGGCCGACTTTGACAACCGCTTGAATGCCACGGTCAAGTTCAGACAGGTCTTGAGCAAAGAGCACAACCCGCCCATCAACTTGGTGATCGAGCTGGGCGTGATCCCCACGCTCGTGGAGTTCATGAAGGAGGGCAATCCCGACATGTTGCAGCTAGAGGCCGCGTGGGCCTTGACCAACATTGCGTCCGGCACGTCCAGCCAGACGCGCGTGGTGGTCAACTCCGGCGCCGTACCGCACTTTGTGGACTTGTTGTACTCGCAGTCCTTGGAGGTCAAGGAGCAGGCGATCTGGGCGTTGGGAAACGTGGCCGGCGATTGCACTGACTACCGTGACTACGTGTTGGAGAAGGGCGCGATGGAGCCCGTGTTGTCTTTGTTCAACACCACCAAGCTCTCGTTGATCCGCACTGCCACCTGGACCTTGTCCAACTTGTGCAGGGGCAAGAATCCGCAGCCCGATTGGAACCTTGTGCAACAGGCCATCCCCACTTTGGCCAAGTTGATCTACTCCGTGGACGCCGAGACCTTGGTGGACGCCGCGTGGGCCGTGTCCTACCTCAGCGACGGGCCCTCCGAGGCTATCCAGGCCGTCATCGACGCGCGCATCCCCCACCGCTTGGTGGAGTTGTTGGACCACGAGTCTACCTTGGTGCAGACGCCCACGTTGCGTGCCATCGGCAACATCGTCACGGGCACGGACGCGCAGACGCAGGTTATGATCAACGCCGGAGTCTTGCTGCACTTGGCGCCCTTGTTGAACTCTCCCAAGGAAACGCTCCGCAAGGAGGCCTGCTGGACCATCTCCAACATCACTGCGGGTAACGCCGAGCAGATCCAAGCGGTTATCGATGCCAACTTGATCCCTCCCATCATCCGCTTGTTGGCCGTCGGCGACTACCAGACGAAGAAGGAGGCTTGCTGGGCCATTTCCAACGCCAGCTCGGGTGGCTTGGCCAACCCCAACCAGATCCGCTACTTGGTATCGCAGGGCTGCATAAAGCCTTTGTGCGACTTGTTGGGTGTTGCCGACCTGAAGATCGTCGAGGTCACCTTGGACTCCTTGGTCAACATCTTGAAGATTGGTGATTTGGATAAGGATCAAAGACAGTCCACCACCAACGAATACGCTGTGTTCATCGAGGAAGCAGGCGGTATGGAGAAGATATTCAATTGCCAAGCAGACGCCAACGAGAGCATTTACAACAAGGCGTACCAGATCATCGAGAAGTACTTTGGCGCTGACGAGGATGACGCTTTCAACGAAGATGGCTTACAGCCCGAGGCTTACGGAGACTCCTACGCATTTGGTGTCTCAAACAACCAGAATTTCCAGTTCTAAAACCTTTATACCAACCACAATGTCTCATTTATGATGTGTGAATGGTGCTTTGTTTGCATTGTTAACAGCTTTGTATCTATCGGAACTGGGGAAAATCAACTTCTGAGTTGCTCTCAAACCAGCCTCATCTACGAAACACATATCCGCGACGTTGGCAGCTATTCTTGCTTGCGTTTGCGAGAGCGAACACATGCCCTTTTACTATTCGAAACCTCAATTTCTCATCTTCTCGGAATAATCGTTCCCCTGCGAGCGCTCGGCTATTACCGTGAACCCACTTATATAGGTCAATAAACGAAATATAATTGCAATGAATTACATAAAGAGGCACCGTAGACTTGGGGGCCCACTATGGGAGGATGGAAAGACTTCATAAGTATGACGACAATAGTCATTCACAGGGTCGAGGCTAAATATAATTGGCTAGTGTTGAGCGAAGTCTGGCGAGTTTCGTTTTCTTTCCGCCAGGCGAGGCTCACAAATAAACAGGAGAAGAACAATCAAAATGCTTCTCTTATCATCTCTGTCATGTTAGACAGACAACCAGACAGGACAGCAGTGACTCAACCTCCAGTGAGTCAGGTACAGCTTCTCTTGCTATGAGATAATCAGATAAATACCCAAACTGTCCGAAATCGGAACACTTCACTTCACCGAAAAAAAAACCCCCAGGAGGCGCTACTCCTGAGTCTATACTACAGAGGAGACCCTCATTAGATCTTCTAGCTCTAATTTCTATTGTGGACACATCCCAGCTATGCGGGATTGGTGCCTTGGATAGGAAGATAATAATCAAGCGTAGTTTGTCTATCTAAAGCGAAGTCCATGGATTTATGTTCAGAAGTCATTTCAAAATATAATAGAGTGCTTGACAACCTGGCGTGATCGTCGAGCACAGGTCAAAGGAATAGAATACTGATCTCAATAATGTGTATTTCAGGGTTACAAGCTGTTAGACAATGCAACCCATCGAGCTAAAAGGGCTCCGAGATGAATGCAGATCTGCATTATATACCAGCGGGGTTGAATCTCTTAAGTTCGATAGAAATGATTGGAATTAGCCAGACGTCTGCTAGCCTCTGCGAAACTAAAGACCGGTCGGTGGACAGATGAAGAGAGCCTGCGGGAGCCGAAAGATCAAAAAAAAAAAAATCCAAACGAAAAGTTTGGCTCATTCTGTTTCAGATTATGTAGGGGAAAGATAAACTCTTAACTCACATATATACTAGCAGTACATGAAGAGCAAGGAAATACGCATTTCATATGTGTCTGTTGTGGCATTCACAATGCACGGGTGACATACCTTGCATTGAATCCGAGCCCGTGCAGAAATACATGAAGATGACAAAACGGCATTTACTGACCAGTGAGTCTATTTTTCGTCCAGCTTGCCCTTATCATAGTCTGGATATCTACAGATGTGGCGCGCTGTATGCTCTAAAAAGTCGTGGGGTCATGTGACTGACAACCGGCAGTTTGTTATTTATTCCCGCACGTTCCCGGCTTCAATGCAAGGTAGAACAATTTATTGTGGCAGTGCCGAGCCTGGAATAGAACGTGAGCAAATCCAACTGGACGAGTCAAAAAATGAACTAAAAGGCAAAAAAAAAACAAGATAAATGCCTGACCGTATGGCAGAAGTGGGGATTCGGTGGACTGCTCCTAATAATGTTTCACGCAACTGGTGAACTGCACACATAAGTTGTCAATATTGCCATACTGAATGTGTTCCCAAGCTAGCCATGGGAGCAAAGCCGAGCCGAGCCGAGTGAAATGCCCGGCATACAAGGCCCAATGATATGTCACTTCGCTCAGGCACCGATGCTCACACACCAAAGCTCAGACACAGAGTGGAGCGAGATGGTCCAGAAAACCGCACCTTATGAAAACTGTGTGGTCGGTATAGGGAGCCTGCTGTTCACGCAATATCTTCTCCCTGGCACCCCTCAAGAACTCCTCCGGCCTGGGTGTCTAATAAACAACAGACAGCGCGTGCTCACGTGACGCGCGCTCGATCAGCGGGGTTGCTGGTGGCGCCGGCTGTTTCGGTATGTCTTTCGCCCCATTCGGGAGTGCGAGAAATTCCCTCAAAACATCGCAGAAAAATTTCCTTCCGGCGGAAGCGCTATCTTCCGGATAAAGAACTAATCGCACCGAAAATTTTAAGCACTTGTTCAACAACTTTTTTTTATTAGAACATCAAAATGAAGTTTTCTTCTGCTGTTGCCGCAGGTGTGCTTGCCGCTGGACTTGTCTCTGCTGCTGACGAGACTAGGGAGATCGTCACCGTCACTGTCACTGGATCGACCGACACCCATGTTTATGGTAGATTTGATAAGACCAAGGACGCTACTACTTCCACCAGCTCTGGTACACACAAATATGGCCGTTTTGACAAGACCAAGGACGCCACGACTTCCACTAGCTCAGGCACTCATAAATACGGCAGATTCGACAAAACTAAGGACGCCACCACTTCCACGAGTTCCGGCACCCATAGATATGGTAGATTTGACAAGACCAAGGATGCCACCACGTCCACGAGTTCTGGAACTCACAGATACGGCAGATTCGACAAGACCAAGGATGCCACCACTTCCACAAGCTCTGGCACCCATAGATATGGAAGATTCGACAAGACTAAGGACCCTTTGACCACCACAGTTTACGTGTCTGAGGCCTCAGCCGTGGCCAGAGCCGTGGTCAACTCGACCTCTAACTCGACCTCCAACTCCTCCAACTCCTCCAACAGCTCGTCCTCGACTTCTGCCGATAGCGGTGCCGCTGTTTTGGGTTCTGGCGTCACCTTTGGACTCGCCGGTGCGGTTGCTGCCGGGTTACTTTTGATTTAGGTCTGAAAGACTCATATCAAACAAGCTCTGCCCGAGTAGAGTGCCTCATCATGCATCCCAAAAATCCCGACTAGACAGTTCATCCCACTGGACTCGCTATTTTCCTCTAGACTTCCTTAAGGCGTACTCAAGTGTTCGCTCCGCGTTTTTTTATGTTTCGTTATAATTCCAATAGATAAATTTGCTATTCCGTCGTCTTCCGTGGAGTTCCTCAGCCTTTCTTTAAATGGCGAGGTTCACGGCTTGTATTGTGCAATATATGGGTAAGTTGACCCCGGCCGTTCTTTAATTGATGGATGTAGATGCGTGACTGTCTCGGTCAAAGAGGGCAGATAACTTCTGCTATTTCAGGGTGTGGGTTGGGCGAGCTTTATGTTTCAGCTGGAAATTACTTGTTAATCGAGAGCAGCTGCTAATCATTGAACAGACCATAATTTGCTCTTTGGTTGCAAAATCCGTATTTTCGCAGACTATGAGTAGCAGCCCTGACAATCAGGCACTAACAAGTGGTATCGCAGAAACATGGCTCACTCCAATGAACATTCAAATTGATCAAGCCTCGCTAAACCATTTTTCTGGCGAAGTGGCTCTGCCCTACTTAAAAGATAGCTTGCTCATCATGTTCTTTTTAACTGATTGTTGCGTTGTTGTACGGGATCGTGTTTGATAGCATCCGGAAAGAACTTTATTCATACAACATCCGAGAACCTGGTTTTTTGCCGAGCTTCCCGGTCCCGGAGGGATTTACCAGGAAATAAAAAATGGTGTCGGCAGAAGACAGCTGAAATCAGAAGGGAGGCAGCGACCATTTATGGGTATCTTACTCTAAGCCTCACAAGAGGCTGTGTCCCATTGAGAGGCTGTGTGAATCCCATGTTATTCCATGTTATTATTAACCCGCACCTGAGGAATCCGGAATAAAAAAGTTAGTAGACATCAGTAAATATAGCTTAGGATGCCATTCGTAAAACACTATAGAGTGAATCTGGGAGTTTCAATCTTGGTCACGCGTCTATGTGCAATATTCAGACTCGTCAAGGATTACAAGTCATAGCTAGCATCACAGGAACTTAAAAAAGACATTTCTGTTCATTATATATCTACTGTCATATACAGTGATGCTACTTTTGCTGTCTTTGAACAGTCATTCGCAACTTCTTCACCTGTGCTATTTCACGCTCCAATTCGACCTTGAGTTTCTCGACGTCTTCAAGTCTCTGCTGTAATTTCTCAGCCTTTTCTTTGAGTTCAAAACTCAGTCCATGGTCCTCGGCAAGCAGGGACAAGCCATCGACCGGATGTACGGCCGTTCTTTCTAGGTTTGCCTTCTGCTCGAACGCGAGAGGCCCCTTTTTCACCATGGATGTAATTAGCTCATAAGCAACCTGCGCACCATTCGTAGAGGTGATTTCCGCATGATCAAAGTCAGGATTCACTTCGACAATATCAGCACCCACAACTGACAACAGATCAATACCTCTGAGTACGTAGAGAAGTTCACGGGGAAGCCATCCACCCGGCTCCTGCGTTCCCGTGCCGGAGCCAAAGCCAGGATCCAACACATCGATATCTACACTGATATACGTGGGACTGTTTTCTGGAACAGTAGCTAGGATGCGGTCGATAACACTCTGCACCCCATCGATCCATATGTCATCGGCAGAAATTCTCGTCCAGTGTTGCGCATCATCATCCTGGAGATCCGCAGGTCCTGACAATTTTGTGCGGATTCCCGCATGAAGATTGTTTGTGGAAATGAGCCCTTCTTCGAAGGCTTTCCACAACATAGAGCCGTGGTTAATTTCGCTCTGAGGAGTCAGCCAGAACGATGGATACTTGTCAGGTTTCCACGTGTCCAAATGTGCGTCGAAATGAATGACGTTGATTGGGCCGTAAATCTTGTGAAGTGACCGGAGATGAGGCAAGATCACCGAATGATCTCCACCGAGGGCCACATATCTTGGTGCTTTTGAGTCTTCAGCACTGGCTGAATGTTCAAGGATTAACTCCTCGAATGCCATGGTCATTTGTTTGAATGCCAAATAATTGTCCATCGGGGTCACGGGAATATCTCCACAATCTAATATTTTCGCCCAAGATGTATAAGGATTGAAATCGGCACGCGGGTTATAACCTCTAAATGAAGTTTGTCTTTGTGACGCAGCTCGTATTGCACGAGGCCCAAATCGGGCCCCCAGGCGATACGACGTGGCGGTATCAAAGGGCACGCCAATGAGCGCTATGTCGTATGTCAATTCCCTATCTACGAGACACTGCTTGTAGGGCAAGTGCGCAAAAGTATTGATACCTTGAAAGGGCCAGGCTTCACCCCATATATCTTGCAACTGAGGTGCTTCATTTTCAGTATTGATGACGTGTTTCTCGCTGACTTTGTATTGGGCATTCACCCCGCAGATCGCTAGCGCCAACAGCAATAGATCCACAGATCTCATAGTTAAGGAGCAAGAAGAAGAGTACCGGAAGAAAAAAAAAGCTTTGAAAGAATTAGCAAATTTTTATACCTCCAACACCAATTAGATAGGACTCGGCGAGAAAGACCTGGCGACCGCTGAATATATATGGGCAGTGATAGGCCAGAAACGGAATTTGGAAGCATGCGATTATCGCAGCGGAATTACGGATTGTGCCAAGGATATGCAGGTGTAAATGCGCTAGCGCCAGCTGGCCGCGGACTCGTTTTTGATGATGTACGATCTAGCTGATAAGCTGGGTGATGGTCAAATATAATTTGCTTTTCAAAAAAAAGCTAAGTCAGGGTTGAGTGTGGCTTAAATGCCGTTGGTCGCTGAGTTTTCTTCTCAAGTTATTCTCCACCTACTAAAAAGGTGGTACTTTTTTTAATATAACCCATGTTTTCTCATCTCATGAACAACTTACTACGAAACTAATATTATTCATTGAGAGCCTGTACACAAAACTCTACATGAGAGAAACGATGATGTCGTTAAGAATTTCTTTTTGAGAATGTCTTCCGCTCTGGCTTGAAGTCCCGGTGATCATCACCTGAACTAAAAATATTGAACCTGCGATTCGCCAGAAAAACTGTATACGAAAAGAGATTCTACGGACGAGATTGGACAGCCAAGAAAGAAAGATTCCTCTTTCAGGCTCGTATTAATATCGGTACAAAGAGGGATATCTCTATGATTATCAAATCCCAAAGTGTAGACCGTAATATGAAAACACCCATTTTATGGCGCAAGAGCTGGCTCGTATGATTGTGAGTAGTTTTCATCACTTCTTTGAATGTGAGACACGGGTAGCACCATGGGGGAATTTGGTACCCGATCCACCTCCAGAATTTCCGTTGCTTCTTTTTTTGGGTGCCATGGTTTTATACTCGAAATCTGGTAATCGGAATTATTCTAGAGCTTTCTTGCTATGTTACTCTGAACGCAAGGGGACCATTCCTGAGGCTAAGCCCTGTTTGTTAACTCATTCTCAAAGATCGGTGAGAGGTAACATACATGCACAGGTCGTGCAGAGCCAAACACCTAGTGTAAAGAAGACCATACACTCGAAAGATGTCCATCATCACTCCAGAATATTTGATGGGAGACTGATCTTTTTGCTCTCTCATTAAAATTTCCGCATCTATCAAGTGGAAACTCAATTAGATTAGGCCATTCCATGGGCTCAGACGTATCTCGAGTCTATAACATCTAAAGCTAGTATACATAGAATGGTCAAATTATTTGGAGACCCTCTTACGGACAAGGCCCCTCCAGGTTTGTACGCCCAGGTGCCACACGAGCAAGCGCCCGTTGGATGCAATTTATCTACCCCAATTCAGACAAACAACACATTCAACAACATGCTTCTAGGGGACCAGACATTCCCGATTTGGCCTCTTCCATACCTGGTGTGGGTCACTCGGGATGGGGGTGTGGATGCCGGAATAGCATTGAACCACACTCAAAATAGCCAAATCGTTTGTGGGCCTGATCCGGTGCAAAATCCGACACAGTTCTACTTCAACCCGCCCAAAATCAAGCTGTTTGCGTTCACAGCATCTGACTGGGCTGATGTAGACGTAAATATCGCGCGGAATTCGAAACTAGCGACTGTTCTACATGTATCTGGAAAATCCCGTGACCCCAGGACTTCCCGTTTGGTGGTGCCCTTAGTATATGGCATGGGATTTGTCACGGGCATTTACGAGAATGAGTGGCCAGTGATAAATTCTGCTGTTGGGATACAAGAATTCCGTAAAGTGGGGATCGTAAATAAACACCGTGCTGCCAAGTACTATGTGAAGTTATTTGACCAGGTCGTATGGTCATTGTACATCAGTGTTAATGGCGGAGCTGAGTTCACTTTATCAGATCCACACCACATAAGGGCAGACCGCCCCGTAACCAAGTGTGTGGTTCAGTTGGCAAGAGGGGAGACGGCCATTTATGACACTTGTTGTCAAAGATATCCTGTCGATGTGATTCTTTCGGGGGAAGTTGATAAATCACTGAAAACTGGGTACTATGCGCTAAACTATCAAATGGAAGGTGAATCTCAGTCTGGCTCAGGATTAGTCTTTGTGCTCCCGCATATGCAAGAGGAGTTGGCGCCGGAGATACGTTCCAAGTTTTCAGGCTTGATCTTGGACTCACCCACGAAAGGAGTGATGAGAGGATATGTCTCCGATGTGATTGCCATGAACCTCAATAATCTCCCATTTGATATTGGGTTTAAGCCTTGGACTGGGGTACAGGGGTATTTCTATAGCGGGGCAAATTACACCGATGAAATCAAGAGCTTGATCACGTCTGTTGCGGCGAATGAGGCCAGTCAAGACGTGACAGGCATGTGCGACTTGGACTCAATGTACTTTGCTGGCAAAATGTTGGATAAGTTTGCCCAAATTGCGTATGTGGCACATTTCATCGTTAGGAGCTCGGATGTCACTCTGAAAATTTTGCCCCAAATCAAAGCTGCAATTGAGAAATTCGCTGCAAACCATCAAAAAAAACCATTGGTGTATGATGTGTCTTGGAAAGGGCTCATTTCCTCAGGTGGTCCAGATGAGGATTTTGGAAACTCGAACTACAATGACCATCATTTTCATTATGGATATCACGTACATGCAATTGCGTTAGTGGCCATCATTGATCCTCGATGGCTCGACGAAAACGGGGGCCTTATAAGAAACTACGCGGTGACGCTTGTGCGGGATTATGCTAATTTTTCGAACCGGGACCCGTTTTTTCCGCAAACCCGAAATTTCGACTGGTTCCATGGCCACTCATTTGCGCATGGTATATTTCCCAGTGGCGATGGGAAAAACGAGGAGTCTTCTTCGGAAGATTATCACTCCATACATGCTTTGCAGCTTTTGGGTAAGGTCTTGGGCAATGATGAACTAGAGGCCCATGCTTGCTTGATGTTGCGTATCATGAAAACCTCGCTTAATATGTATATGCTCTTCAAGGACGACAACCAGCAGCAACCCGTGAATTTCAGAGGAAACAAAGTGTCCGGCATTTTGTTTGAAAATAAGGTTGACTTCGCCACGTTCTTTGGGCGTGGAACTGTTGGGGATGAGTTCATACATGGAATCCACATGATTCCAATCACACCGGTCTCATCATACATACGTGATCCTATTTTTGTAAGGGAGGAGTGGCAAGAAAAATTAGCAGGCATAGTGGACAGAATCCCGGATGGCTGGCAAGGCTTACTCAGGCTCAACCAGGGTCTTTTTGATCCACCGACAGCATGGAAATGGTTTGCCAGATCTGACTGGAATCCGGCTTTGATCGATGGTGGTATGTCCCGGACCTGGTCATTGGCATATCTTGCCGGAATTGGCGCCGCACAGTAATATTGAGAGGAAAAGCAAAAAATACAATATTGTTGACACACGCGAGACGATAGAAGGCGGTTCCAGTAGATCGATAGTGTGTAGAACGTGCCGTAAGATAAAGCATCAGATAAGGTATCCATTTTCAACAAGATAATAATAATAATGGCTAGACCCGCGTGGGGTTCCCCGCAGATAAACCTTTCGACCAAAATGGTAAACCGAAATATGTTGTGCCGCGTATGAGAATCGAGTGCCGGACAGCTTATCTTATCGCCGCCTGCAGTCAGGTACACAACATACCATGCATGTTCCATCCAATGTGACATATAAGATGTGCCATCTACAACGTGTTGCACGGTTCCGCACAAAGAGTAGCAGTACAATAAAAAATGCCCGTCTCTACCCTCGATTATAAAAGCATTGCTTTAAGGAAACGTCAGCATAGAAACGCCCAGTTCAAAAAAGAGTGGTTGGTTCCTGAGTTTGAATTGCCCACCCCAGAAACCAAGGACGTGTCCGGATGGATCGAGAATTCTGACGTGCTTTCCGAGCATGAGCTTAAAATTACTTCAGCATCAGCTGAGGAAATCGTGTCTAAGATAAGAGAGGGTTTATGGTCTGCGGTTGATGTGACCAAGGCTTTTTGCCATAGGGCTTCTGTTGCACATCAATTGACCAATTGCTTATCCGAGGTATTTTTTGACGACGCAATCGAGCAGGCCGAGAAATTGGACAAGTTCCAGCAGAAAAATGGAAAAACCCTAGGTCCTCTTCACGGTTTGCCCATTGCAATGAAGGACAACTTCAACATCAAGGGCCAGGCCACTTCGGTAGGCATCGTCAGCTGGTCGGTTTCCCCCGAAAAGGCTGAATCGGATTCTGTCTTGGTTAGAATCCTTCGGGAAATGGGAGCTGTGTTTTATGTGAAAACCAATGTGCCAGTGGCTATGATGATGCCGGAGACAAACAATCATATTTACGGAAACACGGCCAATCCGTTCAACCGGCTATTATCTGCCGGCGGGAGCAGTGGAGGCGGTGCCAGCTTGGCCTCCCTCACAAATGCTATCGCAGTCTCCACTGATATTGGCGGCAGTATTCGGATTCCTGCCAGTTTTGCCAAGGTGTACTCGTTAAGACCTACATTTGGCCGGTTTCCCACGTATGGGGCTCGGTCTGGATTACCTGGTTTGGAATCCGTCAACAGTGTCAATGGCCCCATTTGCCAGGATATCGACACACTAGAATTCTACTCGAGAATTGTTGTCGAAGGCAAGCCGTGGCTTCATGACCCTAAAACAGTTGAGATCCCGTGGAGGCCCATTACACTCGAGGGCACAATGACATTTGCTGTTTTGAGTGATGATTTGATAGTTCGCCCCACACCGCCCGTACTTCGTGCCGTAGATAAGGTGAAAGCAGCACTTATCAACGCCGGACACGAGGTGATTGACTGGGAGCCAACAGATCATCTTCGCTTATCAGAGATCATCACGAAGTTTTTCGTGTCTGATGGTGGCGTGCACTTGAAAAAAGAGATTGACAAGACCGGTGAGCCCTTCTTCCCATACATGGAGAGGTACGGCACTACCCCAGAGATGAAAGTCGGCGAGCTTTGGGATTTGCACTATGAGAGAACCTCTTTGGCTAAAAAGTATCTCGACAGATGGAACGATACGAGCTCTCAAACTCAAACGGGTAAGCCCATTGACGCCATCATCATGCCTGCCAGTCCATTTGCAGGAAATCCCCATGGAAAGTTCCATGACCATGTTGGGTACACATCTCCCTTCAATCTTTTGGACTACACGGCGGGAACATTCCCAGTGACTAGAGTGGACCAGTTCGTAGACATCAAAGAAAACCGATCGACGTTTTACTGTGAGACGGATAGGAAAATTTGGGAGGACTACAGCCCGGAAGAGTCACATGGTGGATACGTCGGTTTGCAGATAATAGGCCGGAAATTTGAGGAGGAGAAAGTGATTTCTATGATGAAGTTGGTCACCAATGTTTGCGCACCATCTTTGTGAGATCCATTTCGGATTATGGAGAGTATCAACCTTCTAAAGATCAGTAATTAAATGCATTGCTTCAGCTATTCAAGAAATAACAATCAAGAAAAGAAAAAATACAAAACAGAATTAGGTAATCTAAAACGGCGGAAAGATAAAGAAGTGGCCTCTCCACACCCACGGACCAGAACAGTAACATTTGTTTGTAATCACCAGGATTTGGCAACCAGCGTCTTCTGGTGAAAGAAAAAGAAGCTAGGCAGCCGAAAGCAAGGGGATTTGCTCTTTCTGTGGACAAATTCTACTTCTTTTACTGAATCCCAAAACGGAACCCCAGATACGGCTCCAAATGTCGTATTGAAGAGGAAACCCGCATTATTGCACGAAATTAGAAACATGAAACTTTGCCCAGCATTCTCGCAGGGAAAAAGGAAACCCGAAAAGCAAGCCCTTTTCTCAAGGAGATACTGCAAAACGGGAAAGCCGATAATATATATTTTTGCGAGCGATCGGGCGATAACGTTGTTTCGTATCTCTAAATCTCAGCCGTGCATATCAGCCATATTTGAGCCACAGTAGTAATGCAAGATTCGCGGCCAATTTGGTTGCGCATCCCAACATCTCAACATATCGGGTTGCGATGCCCGATACATCAGACTGCACGAAGAGGCAACGGTTCATTGCTTAAGATAAGCTGATCTGAAATTGTATATAGTCATAGAGAACATTCTAGCTTATGTTGTCCCATATAACTGATCCTTCAAACAATACTGTATGTCCAAATTAAAAGACGTCCTTCTCGGGAAGTCGTCCTCCGACCCTGCCGAGGTCAAACTTGTGCGCAAGATCGACTGGTTCGTTCTTTCCTTCTGTTGCCTACTTTACTGGGTTAATTACTTGGACAGACTCAATCTCTCCAATGCATACGTCAGTGGAATGAAGGAGGACTTGAATATGGAGGGGAACCAGTTCAACCTCATCAATACGTGTTTTAATATCGGGTATATCGTTGCGTTGATTCCCCACAACTTGATTCTTCTCAAAATACGCCCCAGATACTGGCTTTCGTTTTGTTGTGTTTCCTGGGGCTTACTCACGCTTTCTTTATACAAAGCAACTGGCTATAAATTTTTGTGCGTGGTGAGGTTCTTCCAGGCTATGTTCGAAGCGCTGACGTTCACAGGGTGCCATTTGCTCTTAGGGTCATGGTACACCGAAGAAGAGCTTGCGAAAAGAGCCGCCATTTTCACGTCGTCGGGGCTTTTGGGAAACATCTTCTCGTCAACCATGCAGTCTGCCATCTACACGAACATGGACATGAAAAACGGTCTTGCAGGGTGGCGCTGGCTCTTCATCATCGACTTCTTGATCACTGTGCCCATTGCCATTTACGGACTCATCTTTTTTCCCGACACTCCCGATACATGCAAGGCTTTTTATTTCAAGGACGAGGAGATCAAGTTGGCTTTGCAACGAGTTAAGCCGAGACCGCATACAAAGCTTGACTGGACTGTTGTCAAGCGTGTTTTGGGCCGTTGGCACTGGTGGATGTTCTCGTTCCTTTGGGTTCTTGGGGGCGAGAATGAATCGTTTGCTTCAAACTCGCTTTTTTCGCTCTGGCTACAATATTTCGGATATACTGTGCCGCAGCGGAATCACTATCCAATGGGTGTCTTTGCTATGGGCATTTTGGCCAACTTTGTCTTGTGCTACTATATTGACATAACTCACGGCAAGTACCACTATAGAGCGGGTTTAGTGATCGCTGCGTTTGTGCTTTTATCGGCCATTTTGTTAACTGCAAGACCTTTAGACAAAAGCTTTGTTTTCGCCTCCCATTACTTGAGCGCATGGTCATTTGCCGGCCAGCCGGTGTTTTTCTCTTGGGCCAATCTCGTGACCTACAACGATGTCCAGGAGCGTGCTGTGGTGCTAGCATCCATGAACATGATGAGTAATGCCGTCAACGCATGGTGGTCTTTGCTTTTCTATGCCGCGGACACTGCACCGGAATTCAAGAAGGGTTGTTATGCAATGATCGCCACTGCAATCGCCTCCGCAGTGACTGTAGTATTCATCAGATACTTGCAGCTTAGGGATAAACGCGAAAAGCCCCAAGATACTATTTTGGAAGATGCAGTGGATGGAAAATCCGAGGACATAGTGCTTGAGCAGACTGTGTCTGCTTGCTCAAACCCTGGGCCTGGGTCTTTAAAGAGGAATGCCAGCATTAGCATCAATGAGGTGCCTTCGGCGGAATCATCAACGCAGGTGAATATTAAATAATGCTAGGATTGAATACATGTCACTAGTGTGAGATGTACTGAAATGCAAACGAAACATCGTTGAACTCGCTCTCGTTTCGCAAGAGGATATCCTCGTTGTTACACAAAGCCTTGTGGTTTAAATGATTCCATGTCGTAGCGTCTCCGTACAACATTGCCGGTGACTTGACGAGCTGGCCCTTTTCTCGAGAGCACCGCCTGCAATTATAGGTATCATGTGTGTCACATTCTGTGTCCAGTCGGTATTGGAAAAGAAGGCGCAACATGTCACCACTGAATATACGCTCCACGTCCTCCTTCTCATCCACAACACACGACGACAACGAGAGCTTCATGGATTGTCTTTGGAATATCTTTTCTTCGATGGAGCCAGTGCAGATGAATCTGTAAATGAAGCAGTCTTTTTTCTGCCCGTCTCTCCACACTCTTGCCAACGCTTGCTGGTCCGATGCAGGGTTCCAATCAGGGTCCATCAAGACCAACCGGTTGGCACCAATCAAGTTGATACCACACCCGCCTGCTTTGGAGGACAACAAAAAGATGAACTCTGGGCCATTGGGGTCGTTGAACTTGTCGACGATTTTCTGTCTCTTGTTGATGCCCATCGTGCCATCAAGACGAAGGGAGCCAAATCGCTTATAGCGGCACATCCGCTCAATCAAATCAAGCGTTCGTGTGTAGTTCGAAATGACCACGATTTTGTCGTTTGTCTCAAGGTGGATCTTGTGCAAGAAACGCTCGAGCACAGAGAACTTGGCCCCGTACCAGGTCTGGATCTCGCGGCCACGGCCGCCAAGATCCAGCGACTCGTACTCGTCCGGGATGAGCTTGTGACTCCCATCCACTTCCTGTGGCAATTTCAAAAGGTCAGGATGCGTGCACAACTTCTTCAACGTGTCAATTGCCTTCAAAGGCTGGGAGCTGATGACTTTCTTGTTGGCGTCCGAGGTGATGAAGTGCTCGTAGACAGCCCTCTGGAAGTCCGTGAGCCCGACGTACACTACGTACTCGTACTTGACGGGCAAGTACTTGGAGAGGATGTCGTTGGTGCGCCTGATGATGAACTTGGAGACCATCTGCGACAACTCGGTCAACTTCTCCTGGCCCTTCTTCACCTCGGTGTCGGACGCGTCAGCATCCCTGCCCTTCAAAATCGAGTTCTCGTAGTGCTTGCGGAAGTCGTTCCTGGTTCCGAGGTAGCCTGGGTTGGCGAAGTTGAGAAGCGAGAAGTACTCGGACAAATCGTTCTGGATGGGCGTGCCGCTCAATATCACGCGCCGCTCGCAGCGGAGCGCGTTGAGCGCCGTGAATGTGAGCGAGTCGCCGTTCTTCAAGCGGTGGCCCTCGTCCGCTAGCATGAGCCCGACCTCGGTGCCCGCTAGCTTGTCCACGTTTCTGCGCAAAGTCTCGTAGGAAATGATCAACACGGGCCGCACGATGTTGCGGCCCGACGCCACCGACCACTGCTGGAGCGCCTGGCCCAAGTCAGCAGCCTTGGTGCTTTTTCCGTCGACCGCCAACGGCGTGAGCACGCCCTCGCCCAACCACTTGATGATCTCGTTGGCCCAGTTCCGCACGAGCGACGACGGGCACACAATGATGCACTTCTCGATGGTCTTCTTGCCGCGCGGGCCCTGCCGCAAAAGCGTCCACATGAGCGCCAAGCACTGGAGCGTTTTGCCGAGCCCCATTTCGTCGGCCATGATGCACCCCTTCGCCCGCGGGTCCTTGAGGCCGGCCGTGCACCGGTAGAGAAACTTGACGCCCTCGATCTGGTGGGGCCGGAGGATCTTGGCGAGCCGCGGGTCGATGACCACGGGCACGTCCGGGTACTTGATGGCAGCATCGGGGTTCTTGCAGATGCCCAAAATCTCCGCGAGCGACTTCTGCGGGCGCCGTTTTTTGGCGGGCGGCTCCTCGGCATCGAGTGCCTCCGGCTCCGACGAAGACAGCCGGATCACGGTGGGCTCGCGCGGCTCCGAGGACAGAATGGAGGAGCACGAGGCGTTGGACACGTCGTCGTCTTCTGCCACGGGGAACACGTCGACGGTGGGGTCGTAGAGGACTATGGCAAACTCGCTCGTGGGGTCGTGGAGCGCACGGGGCGGCAACACGACTTTGCGCCGCGTGCCCAACGGCGGTGGCGGCAAGGCATTGGCCACGAGGTCCCTGTTGGATTCGGTCCTGGCAAACGGCACGGCAAACAGCCGCCGGAACGCGGTTTCCGTATGGACAAGCGCGTTGCCTTGTAGCCGTGCCCGGGGCATGAGGGCGCCGCGTTTCTTGGGCCGGACGGGCTCGCCGTTCTCATCGACATTGTACTCCTCGCTTCTGCCAGGGCCAGGGCCCTCTGGCACGTCGCCGTCTGCGTAGTTTTTGGCGCCGTTTTTGGCCTTGCGGTCGGGGAGCCGCAGCGGAACGTTTTGGTTGAGAGAGCCGCCGGACTTGTTGGCGAAGGGCACCCGGAAAGGCTTTGCTAGACGCGTCTCGGAGTCCTTGATTTTGGGCGGGCGGTTCTCCTTGGCCACGCCGGCGCCGGACCCGAACGGCGTCGTGAACTTGGTGAGTGGTTTCCTGACGGCCATCTGCGTAAGGCCTGCGAGAAAAAAAAGCGGGGAGACGGTGGAATTGTGTGGGGCTTGGACGTTTCAAATACACTGGATGTACGCCTTGATGTCTATTTGGGCGTTCCTGCGGATAGCAGGGCAGCGGAGGCGAAACACGCCCGCGTGTGCACACGCACCCGTACACCCGCCTGGGGGTCGTCCTGGAGCCCAGGCGAAAAACGGCAAAAAAGTGCTGTTTTTGGGTAAAAGAGTGTGTCGGCCGCTAGCGCGAGACACGGACACACGGGAACGGGCGGTCTTGCGGCGCAGATCGGACAGCGCCGTGTCATCGGGCCAGCCAGGCGAAGCCGCTATATGCACTCCCGGAACCATGCTCCAGTCTTTTCCACAACCTGTAAAGCTTGCCGGCTCTTCTTCAAGCGGAAACCCCGCCGAAACCGAACTCCAGCTAGCGCCAAATCCGATGGATGAGATTCTCGCTAAAGCCAGCTCGCAGGCAGTGACGTTTGCAATCCGCTCGGGCATCTCGTTGGCGTCCGGGTTTGCCATCAAGAAGGTGTCCCAGTTGCTAGATAAGATCCCGCCTTCAGAAAAGGCTCGCTTGGAGAAGACCAGTGCCCGGCTCAACACGAAAACAGCCATTTTGGCCACTTCCATTGACCTCATCAAACTCAGCGCTGCGCGGGGAAACTCGGCCTTGGAGGCCACGGTGGACATGGTGTCGGACTTGAAGGACGAAATCGACACTTTCGACGCGGAAATCGCCGCTATTTTGCAGGGCTTCAGCTCGGCCAACGAGAAGGAGTCGGTGCGGGCCGCGGAGCGCAAGATCTCGGCGCTCTTGGACTCGGTCAACGACGCCATTCCGCTCATCAACCTCGCCCTCATTACTAGCGGGGTTTCCTTGAACAATGCCATGGACCCGCGGGTGTCGCCCAGCCGGCTCCTCCAGGCGGCCAGCCACGTGACCGGATCCAACGCCGAATACGCCCGGCGTTCTGAAGGCCCCGTGAGCGTGGGCCCTGTATTTGATCTCAAGTTGTACTCTGTTTTCTACAACCCGAGTCGACTCAAGTACGTGGACGAGACAAGCGCGGCAAGCACCGAAGGAGGAGCTTCTGCCGTCTCCTGGAAAGAGGAGTTTGCGCGTGCGCTGTGCCTAATCGAGCGGGTGCCAGGCAAGCTATACGAGTACGATCTTGTGGTCACAGAGGATTTTGACGACGGTCGGTATCACGACGACAACGAGGCCCCGGTCACCAGGCGGTACAAGGTCCGCGACATCAGCAAGCAGTTTTTTAGTGCCAGCGGCAAATTGCTCCGGCTCGAGGGCTCCAACTCGCCAGTGCTTACGTTGAAAATACAGACTGCAGGGGCCCCAGAATACGTTGCCTTGGGTGAAGTGGGCACGAGTTTTGACGACGCGGACAGTGATAACGACGACGCGGACGGAGACCCCGACACGGCGCTCATCAATGCCAAGGAACTACAAACGAACGAGAAGTTCAGGAGCCTCTCTCTTTTGGAGTACTTGGTGCGACTCGTGTCGCTCCAGGAGAGTGAACAAATGTCGATCTTGGAGGTTAAGGACGAAAAGCTTCTGCTTTATCTCCACGACCGCACCGACAAGTCCTTTGTACCGCTCAGCCACGAGGAGAAGCGGAGACTACAGACGAAGAGCGAATCCCATGGCCACATGCTCCAGGTGGACTCGAGTGTCCACCGGCTTAAGAATTTGTCGTTACAAGAAGACGCTGTTTGATCATAGCGTTGTCCTCTTCGTTGTTTATTGAAGACAGTTTATAAAGCCGATAAATAAGTCGCACGAGGACCACGCATGAGGAACAAAACCGAAGAAAAAAAAAGCTTAAAAAAACTTCCATGTGGATTCCAGTCATAGACCATTCTGCAAAGGTTGTGTAGTCTCAAAAAGCTCCTGATACATCGGTATCAATGAGAAGTCTGGGTCTTCAATGTTGAAATCATCGTTAAGTTGGGGAAACAGTGCGGTTTGAGCGACGGAGACATTGTCCCTGGGCGGAAATGCGGTAGACTCCTCAGTGACCTCGCGTAGATACGAGTCAAGCTCTGGTGTTCTCTTTGCCGCGGTATCGTCGTAGCCGATGAACCTTTTTTCAAGGATCTTCTGCGGTGAATTTTCCACCGAAGAGCCGGCTTTAACCGAATATAGCGCGTGGTCTTTCGACATGGAGTTGTGGTGTAGCTGCAGATGCGAACGGGAAAGGGACGCCTTTCTTCGTGTCTGCAGAACCTGTCTCGAAGGCATGGATGACTGCGGCGTTACGTTCCCGCTGAACTGCCAGTTTCTCGGAGCTTCCTCGTCGCTTAAGATGGGCAACAGACGGTTCTCGTTGTAAAGCCCCGGCGAGTTGTAACTGGCGGTCTGAAAGTCGTCGGTCGAGTTGTTGTCGAGATTGAAAGGTGGGTATGCGGCGGAGGTCTGTGCCTTCGGGAAGTTATGCTGGCTGATCTGCGAGGACTCGAACAAATTCTGTTTGCTCGTGTTCGAGGACGTGGACGCCGCGGACATGACGCTCTCGGACCGCTTGGGCCTGCTGCTTTGATAGCCCACTGTGAATGAAGACGACGGCTTTAGAGGCCGCGGGTGGTGCGTGGCGCCCGAGTTTATGTTGGTGAGGGAGGCCGAGGATGGATGCGTCGACTGTAGGCTTGTTTGAATAGATGAGTTTATGGGTTGAGAGGAGCCACTCCTGTTGCGGCTGAGCGACGTGTGCGGCCCGTCGGTCTTGAACGTGCTAGCCAGCACGGAATAGGGCAGGGACACGCCATGCGTGCCCGTCCTGTGCGGGTCGGGGCCCCGCGAGGGGTCCAGGTGGTTGCTTCCCTCGGGCAAGCCCAGGAGCGGGAGCGATCTGTCGTGCTCGAACGAGTTGAAGCCGACCAAGGGGAAGAGCGGAAACATGTTCTCCATGAGGTCCAAGTCCGTGTCGGAGGGCGAGTGCGGGAAGTAGGCCGTGTCCCGGTCCTGCGGCGGCGGCGGCCGGCGCGGGAGCGCAGCGCCGGCAAGCCCGGCAGGGAAGGCCTCCCCGAAGCCGTGGTAGGGGGCGTTGGGCGGGGGCGGGTTCGGCGGGCCGGGCCCGGGCTGGGCATGCAGCATGTGTGCGGGCGCCACGGGCGGGCCGGCGAGCGGCTCTGCCGGCGCGTGCTCGGGCGTGCCGCTGGGGAACTGGTCCAGCGACGAGAAGTAGTCGAGGAGCCCCTGGTTGGTCTCGAAGGGCAACGCGATGTCCTCGATGAGGAAGTCCAGGTCATGCTTGGACGCGGCGCCGGCCGGGCCGCGCAGAAAGTCGCTCTGCAGCTGGCTGGCCTCGCTGTGGCTGGCGTCGCCCGAGTCCAGCGCAGCCACGTCCGGGCTGGGCGGCTTCCGCGGCGCCACGGGCGGCTTCTTGTCCTTGGCCACGCACGTGCAGTGGGAGTTCTTGTGGCACAGGCACGACGCCAAGTGCTGCCCGGGCGACTTGCCCTTCTTGCCGCAGTGGCACAGCGTGTGTGCGTTTTTGATTTTGCGCTGCTCGCGGCAGTGTGTACACTGGGACGCCGGGCGGCCCTTGGGCTTGATCATGACCAACGTCTTGTCGGTGTGGGTGCACGCGCTGACGCGGTGGCCGCGTATGCAGCGCTCACAGGCGTACTTGATGCCGTTGAGGAGCACCATGGGTCAGGGGGGTTGGGGCGGCCTTTTAGGGCGGGGGCAGGGGGGCTGCCGGCGCTAGCAAGGATGGGGGCAGTGGCGGGAGTGGTGCGCCCACGACAATCCGGGAAAAAAACACAAAAACGCCCGGGAGAAAGGAGCGGACGGGGAGGAGGCGGGTGGCGACGACGTGATGCTCCAGGGCACGTGGTCTGTCTCGCCTGCGTTATATGGGGCGGGCTTTATATTTTTAGATGGGGGCGGAAGATTCCTCCTGTTTTTAGTGGTGGTTCACGTGGAGTGAGACAAGCGCCGAAGAAGTTGAGCGTGTGCGATTTGGGGCTGCGCGAAAACAGGATTTTTTTTTTTTTGGCCCGCTTGCCTGGCAGCCGCTCGTGACTGGAATTGCCACGGGGCGGAGGCTGGGGCCGCGCGCCGATCCTGGCTTGGGGCCGCCGCCCTGGGGCCGCCTGCGCATGCTCCCAGACAGAGGGGGGGATGTTGGGGCCGACGTCGGCTTTGGGCGTTTTTTTTTTTCTTTTTCTGCCGCCATATTGTGCTGTGGCGTTTTTGCGGCTTTCCGGATGGGCGCCCGGGGCTTCCTTGCATTTATTGCTGGTGGGGCATGGGTATTGGATGGGCGACCGTGGTGTGTTTGCTGCAGGATTTTGCCGTTTTGTCTGGGCGAGGCGGGCTGGGTGCCGTGATTTGGGAGCACTGCCTGGCGCGGCCGGTCGAAGCCCCAGGGGCCGGTCTGGCAGTTGTCTGTCTCCATCTTTTGATCTGTGGTTTGTAGGTTGTTGTTCTCTGGTCTTGATGGTTTTTGTATTGTTATTTAGTATTTGTTTTGTTATTCGTTGTTTTTTTGTTATTAGTTGTTTTTCTTATTTATTATCTGTTTTGTTGTCTAGCATTTGTTTTGATAGTGGTCATTTGTTTTGCTATTAGTTCTTTTTTTGCTAGTAATTGTTTTTTCTTATTTCTTCTTTTTTGTTATTTAGTATTTGTTGTTTGTTATTTAGTATTTGTTTTGTAATTATCTTATCTGTTTTGCTATTGCTAGGGACTTCACGGGACATAGGGGTTATGTATTACTATTTGATCACTGGTTTCTCTAGAACTAATGTCACGCTGATACCAGGGTCCTTACAACTGTTGCATACATTTTTTTGTTATTTATTATATGTTTTGCTCTTAGTAATCCGTTTTGGTATTAGTTTATTGCTTTGTTATGAGTTATTTGTTTTGCTATTAATTTATTTGCTTTGGTCTTAGTTAATTGTTTAACGATTAGTTATTTGTTATGTTCTTGATTATTTGTTTTGCTATTATATTTTTTTTCTTATTTGTTATTTTCTTTGTTACTAGTCATTTGTTTTGTTCCTTTCCATTTGTTTTTTATTACTTATTTGTTTTGCGATGTTATCTGTTATACTATTAGTTATTTGCTTTGGTGAAGTCCCTAACAGGTATTAGTTAATTGTTTAATTATTAGCTATTTGTAGTGCTTTTACTCATTTGCTTTTGTTTTTCGTTTTTGTCATCCCAGTTTATTCCATCCCGTTTGTATTTTTTTGCTTGTTTTTATTTGCTTCTTGTTGATTTTGTTAGGCGTCGCCTGTTTTAGTTGTTTGATACCGGTGACCCGTCATTTGCCTCCTCTCCCTCTTACGCAGTCTGCGCCTGTTGAACTTCCGTGCAGCGACTTTGTTCTGGTCCTAAGCGAATTGGCCCTGCCGAGAAGTATACTGCTGACTGTCCAAGTCGGCATTTTGTACCCGGAGTGCTTGTATTGCGATTCCTGGCAACTCATGTCATGGCCAGTCGCCAAGCAGACCATACGGCACACCTTTCCAATATACTTGACTGAGAATTGGACATCCAATGGTGACACTGCCCGCTCGGGCCCTGGCCCCATTGCCTGCACTCCCGCACCTCTGGCCAATCAACGAGAAACGCCAGTGGCCAATAGAGCGAATCTACTAAAGCCATACGCTTTGGCCACGCCGGCGTGCTTGCACTTTTTTGCAGTGACTGCACTTTTTGCTGGCGACTGCACTCTTCTTCTGGGCGTTGAACCTTGCTTCCAGCCACGGCTTAGAGCCACTGCATCTTGCTAAGCTGGGGCTGTTTTCGGCGTTTCTGGTGGGGCGGAACCGAGCCAAGTCCCATGCCTACCGACCCGCAGTTCGCACCCACGGCAGATCCATGGCCCTCAGTGCTCTTTGCTTCGACACGAAAAACAATGGGAGGCATAACGAGAAAAGAAGAACAAGAAAAAAACAAAAGAAAAAACAAAGAAACAAAACAAAAAAAAACAAAAGAAAAAACAAAAAAAAAACGGCCACGCGTCCGTCTCTCACGCCCTATCGGGATATCGAACCAACAAGCACCAGATATCCTGGAGCCATTCGGACCTGCACGGGCCGCGCGGATGCTGGCGCCCTGACCAACGGCTTGTTGCTCAGTGGCTGGCTTTCGCGGCCGCTGGCCTGGAGCCCCACACCAATACCCAGCCGTGCAGGCCCGAGCTGTCACCTAATATACGAGCCATCACTGTGCCAGGGCTGCCCATGTACTAGCCAGTGCCCACCCCCATTCACAGAGACACCCCATTCTTTTGGTTTGAGAGGTGCGTGGCAATAAAGAGCCGTGCCGAAAGCAGAAACCAAAAAACAACAACAACAAAAACAAAAAAAACTAAAACAAAAACTAACACAAAAATCCATTCGTCCTTCCTGAATGTCCCGTCAGATGTCCAGTCCACTGAGGCGCACCAACTGGCGCAGGGCCTTCCCCGCATTACGGGCGCGGCCCGGCCCCTAGAGCGCACTTTGAATATACCATCGTTCTTCTCTCCACACCTCGTCTTTTCCACAAAAGACACACTGAATCACAACACAGACCACAATACCGGACCACAATACCGGACCACAACACCGGGCCACAATACTGGACCACGATCCTCAACCAAGCAAACACCACGCCTGCCCCCAGCCAGCGCACATCCATGCTCTCCTTCTCCGAGGTCAGCGCACATAACCTGAAGCAGGATTGCTGGGTGATCATCCATGGAAACGCCTACGACGTGTCGGGCTTTGTTGACGAGCACCCCGGCGGCGCGGCGGTCATTTTGAAGTACGCGGGGAGAGACGCCACAAAGGCGTTTGACCCCGTGCACCCGGGCGACACGTTGACCCGGTACTTGCCTGCAAAGTGCCACCTCGGACCCGTGGACATGACCACCAGGCCCCGAGGCCGGCCGAAGACAACGCCTGAGGGGGCGCCGATGCCAGCGGGGACCCGGCGCTCGCCCGGTGCACAAACGCAAGGCCACCCTGCAGCCGCACACACGGCCCTGCTGGCAGACGGCGCGGGCGCGAATTTCGTGGCCGAGTACGACGTGGAGTACGACGAGCAGGACGGCCAGGACCCGCTCCCGGCTGCGGGCGCCGCCGGCGGGGCGGGCGTTAGCGCGGGTGCAAACGGCGAGCTGACCGGTGCAATCAACGACGCAAACGGAGCAATCAACGACGCAAACGGCACAAGCAATAGCACAAGCACCAGCAACGGCGCCGGCGGCCTTGCCGAGCCCCTCGCCGAACACGGGCAGCGCAGGAAGGCCCTTGTCAAGGCCAAGCCCGCCCTCTCCCAGATGTACAATTTGCACGACTTCGAGTACGTCGCCAAGCACACCATGGAGCCCACCGCGTGGGCGTACTACTCGTCCGGCGCGGACGACGAGACCGCGCTCCGCAACAACCATCTCGCGTACCACCGCATCTTCTTCAACCCCAAGGTGCTTGTCGACGTCTCGCACATCGACACCAGCACCTCCATGTTGGGTGCCAAGACACTGGTGCCCTTCTACATCACGGCCACGGCGCTCGGCAAGTTGGGCCACCCGGACGGCGAGAAGGTGCTCACGCGCGCCGCGGCGCGCCAGGACGTGGTGCAGATGATCCCCACGCTCGCGTCGTGCTCGTTCGACGAGATCGTGGACGCGGCCACCGGCTCGCAGACCCAGTGGTTCCAGCTCTACGTGAACGCGGACCGTGAGATCACGCGCCGCTTGGTGCAGCACGCGGAGCGGCGCGGCGTCAAGGGCCTCTTTGTCACCGTGGACGCGCCGCAGCTCGGCCGCCGCGAGAAGGACATGCGGACCAAGCACGTCGAGGACGTGTCGCACGTGCAAGGCGCCGGCGGGGCCGCGGACCGCACGCAGGGCGCGGCACGCGCCATCTCCTCGTTCATCGACCCGCGCTTGAACTGGGCGGACTTGCGCTGGTTGCGCTCCGTCACGGACTTGCCCATCGTGTTGAAGGGCGTGCAGAGCGTGGCGGACGCGCTCACGGCCGCCGACCACGGCGTCGACGGCATCGTGCTCTCCAACCACGGCGGGCGCCAGCTCGACTCGGTCAGGGCGCCCGTCGAGGTCTTGGCCCAGCTCGCGCCCGTGCTCCGCGCGCGCGGGCTCTTCGGCAAGCTTGCCGTGTTCGTCGACGGCGGCGTGCGGCGCGCCAGCGACGTGTTGAAGGCCGTTGCCCTCGGCGCCACGGGCGTGGGCATCGGCCGCCCGTTCTTGTATGCCATGTCCACGTACGGCGACGCGGGCGTGGAGCGGGCGATCCAGATCTTGAAGGACGAGATGGTGATGAACATGCGCTTGCTTGGGGCACCGCGCATCTGCGACTTGGACAGCTCGTTCGTGGACGTGTCGGCGTTGAGCGCGGCCGCGCCGGACGACCGGCTTTTCAGCGGCGTGTACGAGCCGTTGCAGCCGCCGGAGTTCCGGGCCAAGATCTGAGGGCCCTGGATGGAGAGGAGAGAGAGAAGTGACGGGGTGAACCTACTGGGTGCTGAACATGTGAGTGCTGGGCTGTGGTGACGAGCGGGGCCTGTTCTGGTGGTTTCTTGTGTGGTGATGTCTCGCCAATAACTGCCTGGTGGTTTCTTGTGTGGTGATGTCTTGCCAATAATTGCCTGTGGTTTCTTGTGTGGTGACGTCTTGCCAATAACTGCCTGTGGTTTCTTGTCTGGTGATGTCTTGCCAATAACTGCCTGTGGTTTCTTGTGTGGTGATATCTCGCCAATAACTGCAGGGTGATTACCCTGATAACTACTTGCCTGATGATAACTCGCCTGAGAATGACATCTCAGCTATTATCTTTTGGTCTTTTTTTTTTGGTAACGCTTTGCGTGGCATTATTAAGGTAAGAGTTCCCGGTATTCCTGCAGTATACGGCCATATTTTGTCTTACCTGGTGATGTCCTCCCAGCAATATCTTCCCCACTGACTTCGTGCCTTCCTTGCAGACCCGTCCTTGATCTGCCCGGGCATAAGTTCTCTACGGTGGCACTATCCCGGATTTTCGCCGTTTTTCTCGGCGTCCAGAACAAGAACTGTCCTTGCCAATTTCGTGAGTCCCAGCTCTGCCAGGGCAGGTCCTGGCTTGGAAATTAGCTGCCGCCTGCAGACATGAGACGGGCCGTCTTCTAGACCGCGAGGCGGGCGCTGCGCGGGGCGCGGAGGACGGGCCACGCCAAACATTCTTGAAACAAACTAGACACGGCTCGAAACGCGCCCGGCCGGCAGACTGGAAAACGACAGCGACACAGGCGAGCCCCGCCCACCACCAGTATCCTCGAGCCCGCCATTCCAACAGGAAAAAGGAAAGCCTTCCCCAAACACACCCTCCGCCAGCACATTGATATGCTCGTAGACCCGTAGACGCCGCCGTCCCGCGGCGCAGAGTGGGCCAGATCATATTCCGGCCGCGTCACGTGACCACGCGGTGCCCAGTTTTTCTCTCTTGATTCGCCCCAGGCCTTGTTTACATACACGGGCTTTTCCTCGAGATATCCAACTACAATTCTCTCAATCTGTTTGAGCCGTGACGAAGGATCCGCAGAACTGACCGCCAGCTTGCTCCCGGTAAAAGCCAGTTTTCGTGCCCGAAAAGTCCTGCTTCCGAGGCCACCTTTTTTCCCCCCTCCCTAGCATAGTTCTGCAAAAGACGCGGTTTCGCTCGTGAGATCACTCTTGGCCGAGCCTCCCATCTCTTTTTCTTACGAACTTTGCCCATATACCCCGCCACTTCCGGCCCATACCCCCGCAAAAGTCCTACCCAGCACCATGTCTGCCGTCTACGACGCTGGAACGTATGTAAAAACATTTTAGGTCCTTTTCTCCGGCGATCTCCTACTTTGTTTCCACGGGCTCCATAGGGCATACCAAATACATGAAAGGCCGAGCCAAGTACAGCAATGTCTTGGCTTTTTGTTCATGGAACGGGCCCATTTTTAAACACGCAAGTATACTAACCCCTCTCTAGCCGCTGCTGGTATCCCGACGAGAAACTCGGCTGGATTGGTGTCACGGTCCAGCTGAACACGCAGAAAGACCTGAAACACATCTTGCACTTGGTGGCAGACACTGACGACTCGCAGACGTACACGGTTGAAACCGAGAACCTCAGCGAGGACAACGAGAAGCTACCCCCGTTGCGCAACCCGCCCATTTTGGAGGCTGCTGAGGACTTGACGTCCTTGTCGTACCTAAACGAACCCGCCGTATTGCACGCCATCAAGGTGCGGTACGCCCAGTTGAACATCTACACGTACTCGGGAATTGTGTTGATTGCCACCAACCCGTTCCAGAAAGTAGACCAGCTCTACTCGCAGGAGATCATCCAGGCCTACGCAGGCAAAAGAAGAGGCGAGTTGGACCCTCACTTGTTTGCCATTGCCGAGGACGCATACCGCTGTATGAAGTTGGACCAGAAAAACCAGACGATTGTTGTGAGTGGAGAGTCTGGGGCGGGAAAGACGGTCAGTGCCAAGTACATCATGCGCTACTTCGCCTCTGTGGAGGAGGAACCGGAACTCAAGAACAACGTGGCATCAGACCACAAGGCCGATATGTCTGACGTCGAGAAACAGATCTTGGCCACGAACCCCATCACGGAGGCTTTTGGTAACGCCAAAACCACCAGAAACGACAACTCCTCCAGATTCGGCAAGTACTTGGAGATCTTGTTCGATAAGGAGACGTCCATCATCGGCGCGCGTGTCAGAACCTACTTGTTGGAGAGGTCGCGGTTGGTTTTCCAGCCGAAAAACGAGCGTAACTACCATATCTTCTACCAGATGTTGGCGGGTATGACCGAAGACGAGAAGGCCTCGTTGAGCTTGACCTCTGCAGAAGACTTCAAGTACACGAACCAAGGTGATGCGATCGAGATCCCCAATGTTGATGACAGCAAGGACTTTGCCCTCACAAACGAATCTTTGTCTTTAATCGGCATTGACGCCTCGAAGCAGACTGATATCTACAAGATCTTGGCTGCTTTGTTGCACATTGGTAACATCGAAATCTCTGCCACCAGAAATGATGCCCATTTGTCCGCTGATGAGCCTAACTTAGCCAAGGCTTGCCAGCTACTCGGAATCGACGCTCATGCGTTCAGCAAATGGTGCGTGAAGAAACAAATCACTACCAGATCAGAGAAGATTGTCAGTAACCTCAACCACAAGCAAGCCTTGGTTGCTAGAGATTCCTTTGCCAAGTACATCTATTCTGCTTTGTTTGACTGGCTTGTCGACTACATTAACGCGGACTTGTGCCCTCCAGAGGTTGCTGAAAAGATCAGCTCGTTCATTGGTGTTTTGGATATCTACGGGTTTGAGCATTTTGAGAAGAACTCTTTTGAGCAATTTTGCATCAACTATGCCAACGAAAAGTTGCAGCAAGAATTCAATCAGCATGTTTTCAAGTTGGAGCAGGAAGAATATGTCAAGGAAGAGATCGAATGGTCTTTCATTGATTTCGCAGATAACCAGCCATGCATTAATTTAATCGAGAACAAGTTGGGTATTTTGGCTCTTTTGGACGAGGAATCCAGATTGCCTGCCGGCAATGATGCGTCGTGGATTGAAAAGATGTATCAAAACCTTGACAAACCCCCAACCAATAAAGTCTTCACAAAACCTCGTTTTGGCCAAACCAAATTCGTTGTCAGTCATTATGCACATGATGTGACCTATGACATTGAAGGTTTTATTGAAAAGAATAGAGATACTGTCGGCGAAGGACATTTGGAAGTCTTGAAGAGCACAGATAATGAAATGTTGCAAAGTATTTTGTCTGTTCTCGACAAAAACAACCAGGAACTCGAGAAAGCCAACGCGAACCCATCAGGAAGAAAATCCATTGCTTCGAAAAAACCTACCTTGGGCTCTTTATTCAAGAATTCCTTGATTGAGTTGATGAAGACTATTGATTCTACAAATGCTCACTATATTCGATGCATCAAGCCAAACGAGCAGAAGAAGGCATGGGAGTTCGACTCTTTGATGGTCTTATCGCAATTGAGGGCGTGTGGTGTCTTGGAGACCATCCGAATTTCATGTGCGGGATTTCCCTCAAGATGGACATATGTGGAGTTTGCTGATAGATATCATATTTTGGTTCAGTCTGACGAATGGATAAAGGTCATGAGTGGAGAGACGACACAAGAATCAGTATCAGAACTTTGTGGCAAAATCTTGGACAAGAATATTGATGATCGTTCGAAATACCAATTGGGTAATACGAAGATTTTCTTCAAAGCCGGACTTTTGGCTCAGTTTGAAAAATTGAGATCTGATAAACTCCATAAATCTGCTGTCATGATCCAGAAGAACTTGAGAAGGGTATATTTCCGCAAGCAATATTTGGAGACGCGAAACTCAATCATAGATCTTCAATCTTTGGTACGTGGACATATCAGAAGGTTGTCAATTCAAAGAGAGATCGAGTGCAAAGCGGCTACAAGAATGCAAACAACAATCAGAGGTTTTCTTGCCAGAAAGCAATTCAAAGATGCTCACAACTCTTGTCTCATGTTGCAGAGAGCCATTCGTGGGCTTCAAGCGAGAAGAAACTTTAGGGAATTGCGACTCGAGAAGTCTGCTCTTGTTCTTCAAAGTTCTTACAGGGGTTTGAGTGCAAGACGGTCGTACGTCTCTCAGAGGTCTTCCGCTGTGGTCATCCAGTCATTTATCAGAAGAAAGCTTGCACGTAAGGAATTGCTCCAATTGAGGGAAGACGCCAAATCTGTTAATCACTTACAAGAGGTCTCGTATAAATTGGAAAACAAGGTGATAGAATTGACTCAATCACTCACGGGTAAAATCCAAGACAACAAAAACCTTTTGATGGAGATCACAAACCTCAAAGACTTGTTGGCCCAATCCAGTAACGCGGCGGAAACCTTGAAAGTGAGAGAGGCTGAGTTTAACTCCGTTCTTGGTAATACGAGTGAGGAACACAAGAAAGAAATCGAGAGTTTGAACAGGGAGCTTGAGACTATCAGACAGGAATATAACTCTGCTGAAGTAAAGATAGAGCAGTTGACAGAAGAACACGCTGAGTTGAAGCAATCAGTACAGCGCAACATCGAAGAACTTAACGAAGCCAAGGAGGCCCTTGTCAAACGCGACACGATCGAAGTTGACTTGAAGTCGCATATTGAACAATTGAAATCAGAACTTGCCGCACTCCAAACACAACAGAAACTGATGTCTGTTGCGAAAATGAGAAGTGTGAGTAACAAGCGTCATAGCAGCGCCGCTGGTTGGAATGGGAACCCGTCTATGGAGCAAATGCAGAGACCTGTCTCTGTTATTGCCGTGTCAACAGATGAAATTAGTGATATCGATGATATCAATGATGAGCTTTTCAGATTGTTGAGAGACTCCAGGCAGCTTCACAGGGAAATTGTGGAAGGTTTGTTGAAGGGCTTGAAAATCCCCGCCGCTGGCGTAGCAGCTGACTTGACCAGAAAGGAGGTCTTGTTCCCTGCTAGAATTATTATCATTATTCTTTCTGATATGTGGAGGCTCGGATTGACCAAGGAAAGCGAGGAATTCCTTGGTGAAGTTTTAGCAGCTGTTCAGCTTATTGTTTCTGCGTTGAAAGACGAAGAAGTCGTCCCAAATGGAGCCTTTTGGTTGTCGAATACCCATGAGTTGTACTCTTTTGTGTCGTACGCACAGCAAAGCATCATCGCCAATGATGCTCTTTCGAACACCATGAGTGATCAAGAATTCGAAGAATACCTCAAGCTTGTTGAGGTTGTTAAGGAAGATTTCGAGTCTTTGTCTTACAACATCTACAATATGTGGATGAAGAAAATGGAGAAGGACTTGGAGAAGAAAGCCATTTCTGCTGTTGTGATGTCGCAATCTCTCCCTGGGTTCATGGCCCCAGACAGTTCTCCTTTCTTGACCAAGGTGTTCTCAACTGGTGTGCAATATAAGATGGACGACATCTTGTCTTTTTTCAACTCAGTCTACTGGTCAATGAAATCCTACTTTATCGAGAGTGAAGTGGTGAATGAAGTCATTGTCGAATTGCTCAGATTCGTGGATGCATTGTGTTTCAACGATTTGATCATGAAACGCGGCTTTTTGTCTTGGAAGCGTGGGTTACAAATTAATTATAACGTCACCAGACTTGAGGAGTGGTGTAAAGGACATGACATACAAGAGGGATCGGCATACTTGACTCACATGCTCCAAGCCGCCAAGTTATTACAATTGAGAAAGAACACAGAGGATGACATCGACATCATCTACGAAATTTGCTACTCTTTGAAGCCCATTCAAATCCAGAAGTTGATTTCGCAATATTATGTTGCTGAGTATGAAACACCCATCGCTCCTGATGTTTTGCAAGTGGTCGCAGACAAGGTGAAGAGCACTGATGGGTCAAACGATGATTTGTTTGAAATTATCTCTGCTGATGGTCACTTCAACGACCCTTTCAGAAGTGTTAATCTTCGGCCGTTTTCACGTGTGGAAGCCTATGTTCCTGCGTGGTTGAGCTTGCCGGTCATCAGAAGAATCGTTGAGTTGGTGGCCAAAAACGCTTCCGTTCAAGAATCGGCGCAAGCAGAAGACGGTACCGCAGACATCTAAGCCTGTCAAGGATGGGTTAGTGAGCTTTGCACATCGCAGAGATTAGATAATTATAGTCGCAGGGAATTCGGCAAACTGTAATGGGCAGTAGTTATAAGTTGTTTAATATATAATAGGATTCTATATCTGAGATATTTCACGCATGTTTTCATCTCTTTTTGGCTTTTTCTGCTTCTTCGGCCGTCTTGGTTTTCATTTGCAAAGCGTGCAAGCCCTGATTTTGGAACTCGTCGTCAAGCAACAGATAGATAAGACGATGTCTAGCAGGCATGTTTTTGCCCTGGAATTCTTCGCTCACGACCTCAAGTCTAAAATGAGACTCTTTCACGTTCGATGCATCTTGCATCGGCTGGTGGTGGCTGTGCTTGTGTGAGTCGTTGGCGATTTTCAAAAACGATGGTTTCAAGTTGGCTGAAATCTTGGCAATTATCAGTTCTTCGATGGGGCCTGCGGCCTCAGAAGAGCGGACAATTTGCGTGGCTGATGCAGACATGTTTCTCAATAGAACAGCAGATTTTGTAAATGCACGCAACATAAAGTTATGCTATGTTTTCGTGATGGGGCAACCGGGATTCCGTAGAGGTTTGTATTCGGAACGTGGTTACTGGTGGAACCATCGCGCAATCCCCACGCACAACGCCTGGTTGCGAAATAACTGGGGTGGCTTAAACTCGTGATAGTTTCATGTCTTTCTTTGATAGTGGATTTTTTCTTCAAGCCCTCTTTATTCCAATGATCAATCGCGATATCATAGCAAAAATCTGATTGTATCTGGAACATGCATTTCATTAAGAATTGTACGGTTGTGCAATTTAAACCTGCTTTCAATATATCCTTCTCACGAGCTTTTGGATTTTCTTGAGCTGAAATATGAAGCCAACAAAAGACTTTTTTGAAAATTATATTATTTATTGTGACCTGATTTTTATTCCTTGAAAACAAATGAACCTTTGCACACCACCCTCTGGTGACTGCTCACCTAACGGGTTACGCATGAGCCTTTAATCATTAAATGGCATCAGCTCACTGCAGAACGACCAATGAACACATCAAAACTTCCAGTTCAACTTAAAACTCTTTGAGTTTTCTTTGTGTCCAAGCAAAGACACTCCATCTTAGAGAAGACTATCCGATCCCCTTCATCTCATTCTGACACGCTGGGACTGTTGACCCCTCTTTTCCAACTTCGCCTGTCTTTTACTCTTCGCCAGCTGAGAAGGCTTTTCCTCCGCTGGAACCGGCTGGCCTGGAGCAGACTTATTTCCCATGAATGACCTGGCGATGGTGCTCACTTTGTAAGCCCCGTAGAATGGAATCACTAGGTATAAAAGCCACACCTTGTTGGAGCCAAAAACAAGCATGAGCACGTCACAGAGCCACGTGATGTAGATACAGTAGAACATATACTCAAAGAGGCCGGGACCCTTGATATCATCGCCCGACTTTACGAGTCTCTGGGTCCCCGTGACCAGATCCTTCGAGAACACCGGTCTTCCGCTCTTTTCAAGGACGTACTGACATGCAAAAGCAGGGGTTGAAAACAAAACATACTTCCACTTGCTAGCTGGTCTTTTGAACACGAAAAGTGCAAGTAGCACAAGCACGTTGACCGCGAGCGAAATCACGTGCAATTCCTTCAAGGTATTGGCATTTTTTGCGGCGGTTTTCTTGCTGCTCAGAGACGCCATTTTGAGTTCTGTTGTTGCCGAATGTTCTCGTATAAAATGGCTCTGGAGACGACTTTGCAGACGCATGGTCTAGTACGCGCGACTGCCAACAGCTGGGCGTCCCACGATGTAGTCATGTGACCAGGTGGAGATAACAGACATAATCGTAGCGGCAGAGGATGATGGTTGCAACTTAAGAGAAATTCAGTTCGTAAAACGAAGGAAACTATAGCTATTAATTTTCTGTTGATCTCGAGCTACGCAATGGGAGATGAGAGCTGCACTCGCTGTCACAAGACGAGAATACACGATTCCAGTAATGCAGCTATAGATTCTGAGGCTTAAAGTCTGACAAAATATCAAAGCGTTTGACTGTCACTCGTTCTTCTAAGCGGGCTTATCATGGCTCGAACTTCACGAATCAAGCCTAGACCCACATCAAGAAACCCTGGCCATACCAACAACTAAGCTCTTACCAAGCCCATGATCGACAATTTCGCCACTTTCAATCACTGGCTTTTCTTCTGCGAAGTGATTCTAGGGACCAGCACCATGCCGGCAAATCTCGCAATGCTTGTTCTCACAGGGCCATAGTAGATGGCACGCAATTGCGGCGGCACCATTGCGCTGTTCAACATTGCCCCAACTCTAGCGTCAAGTTGCTCCACGGCCTGCCTAGAATAAGTGGACTCGTCGTAACGCAACTTCAAAAACACCAATACCGCAAGCGACCGGAGGCCAAAAAACAACACATACAGGGGATATCTGAACACCGAGAAAACCAAGCCGGGAAGCCCAAGCGCAATGTCGGAAATCAACATGAACTCGCTGAGAGAGGCAAAATATAATGCCTGGAGATTAAAGTTTGACGCGATATATGTGATCCGGTCGCTGACAGCAGCTTGGGTGTGAATAGACATGGGCATCTGGTTCAAGAGATGTTTCTGAAAGTAGGTGATGGAGTGGAAAAAAGAGTATACAATAAAGGGCATTGTTGCTTTGGTCCAGGGGCTCAATTGACCGCTGGAAAGTAGGAGCACGGCCGCAAAGGCGAAGTATTGCACGTTTTCATTGCGCAAAAGCTGAAGCTTGTTTGCCCGTGGCACCGAAACAGACTGGCGGATCACAATTCCGTAGCTGACCAATTGAAAGATAAGGGTGAGTCTTGAAAATCGCTGGGCCTGTTTTTTGCTGAAGAAGCCAAAGACTTGCCATGAAATGAAGCACACGATACTGGCCGCATGTCCTAAAAACCAGTACAATTGGGGCGATCTTGCCAACTGAGAAGTTTTTTTGGAAGCATTCAGCGAACTTGCTTTTGTTGTTTGATTGCCGGAACGGGCCTCTGGCTTTTGGGGCATTTCAGTGAAGAGAGATAGACTGGTGTATCGTGAGTGCTTTCATTGCAAGCTTGGAGAAGACTGAGGAACTTCCATCGAGCTTATCGTGGCGTCATGTATGCAGTCCGCCTGACTGCTAAGAAACACGGCATACTTTTTTTACATTATACATCCTATTCGAAGTTGCCATATGTGAATGCGTCTGTTCTGAATCGGCGCCATACATTTATACGCCAATGTAATGGGGAAGTGGGTCACTGGCAGGGCTTTTGTCACGTGATACATACATTGACTATTGCGGGCTCTTTTCCACTTGTGGCTCCTTCAAGACAACGAGTAATAACGATGTAACTTCGAGTAAATTAAAGTGTAGAAACCAGGAACGCTACTTTTCTCACCCCACCCAGAGCCCTGTGATCCCGAATCAGCTGTGTCACGTTTCTGATTAACATTAAGTGAACTGCAGCTCATCACCAGGTTTTGGAGGATTTTCTAGACCGAGTCAACTGCCTATCCATATATACAATAGACCCGGAATCCAGGTGCTTCACGTACTGTTTGAGCCCCGATTTTTTGTGCAAATTTAGCGAGCCTGCACAAGCGCCCACTGGAGTAGTAGCGACAAGTGCGATAGGCGGAGTCGGCCTGCGGAGGTCACTCTGTATCTCGAGGTCATTGTGATCCATTGTGTATTAAACCTTTTGATCATCGAAACCTAAATCCCACAGACAAAGAAACCCAAATCTTGTGTTAACCATGGATTTTTGCTTCTTTTTGATCGGATGTATGTGCCAGACAATTTCGGTGAGTCACGCATAAGATACTAACCTTGAAGTCCATGAATCCAACAAGCCTCTCAGCGAAGGCGGCAATGTCGCGTGCTACTGCGGTAGGTGCCACAACCAGCTGGCCTTCGGCATGAAATCGAGCAATTGGGTCACGTTGTTTTTCGTTCCATTGATCCCCTATAGTTTCAAGAAACGTTTGCGGTGTAACATTTGTGGTGCGTCGGCAGACCTAGATGACGAAGGCCTAGCCCGTCTAGAAAGAGGAGAGCCGCTAGCTATTGGAGGATAATGCAGCTGCGTCTCAAAACAAAAGCGCTTTTCTTTATGCTGCCTAAAAATATAAACGGACATATTCTGAATGGAGACACTTTCTTCAACCAAACTATTTATACCTCGCGAACAATCAGCAGTTTGCGCGCTGCCTCACGGCTTCCCCATGGAAATTGGCCTTCTGTATAATGTCTCTCTCGTCCATGGTCAATAGACGTCTGTTCTGGATGACCTGTTTCCCGTTAACCACCACGTTGTCCACATCCGCACCTGTGGCGATGTAGACAACCATAGAAACTGGGTCTCGCATGGGCTGTGCGTAGAGCTTATCTACCAAATTGATGGAGATGAAGTCAGCCTTCTTTCCCACCTCCAAAGATCCTATGTCCAGGTCTTTGCCTAAGGCCCTGGCACCCATGATGGTGGCCATCTCAATCACCGTGCGTGCTGGCACCAACAAGGGGTCCCCATGGATGGCCTTGGGCAAAAGCGAAGCGAGCTTCATTTCTTGCAAAAGATCCATCACGTTGTTGCATGGGCAGCCGTCACACCCAAGCCCCACCGTCACATTTGCTTCTAAAAGCTCTTTCACTCGCGCAACGCCACTCCCTAGCTTGGCATTGGACGTGGGGCAGTGGGCAACAGAGGCGCTCGACTTGCTTAGGATCCCGATATCCGTGTCGTCCAAATGCACCATGTGCGCAAGCACCGTGCGGGGCCCTAACAAGCCAAGCTCCTTGCAATAACTCATAGGCGTGTGTCCCTTGGACGCAAAAAACTCACGGTCCGCCTTGACCTCAGCACAGTGCATGGTGATGCCTATGTTTCTTGCCCTGGCAATTTTCACCATCCGCCGATACAAGTCCTCAGAGACCCCGCCCGGAGTACGGGCCCCAAACCATACTTCAACCCTTCCGTCACCCGCACCGTCATGTTTATCAAAACATTGGACTGCGTGGTCAAGAGACCGTTCGTCCTCCACAAGCCCGGCATGCATGGTGATCCCTTCCTGCGTGGCATAGCGTGGCTGGTCCATGACGACTTTTCCGAGACATCCTCGGATACCGGACTCCACCACTGCGTCCACGGCTCCAGCAAACCCGTAGCGCTCAGCAAACAACGATTCAACGAAAGTCGTGGTTCCAGACTTCAACATCTCTGCAATTGTGAGCTGTGCAGCCACATACCCATCTTCCTCGGTGAAGTTGCCCTGCATGCGCCAGACTCGGTGACACAACCATTCAATGAGAGCCAAGTCGTCTGCTGCGGTTCTAAGAAGAGATTGTGCCAAGTGCACATGTAGCGAGATGAGGCCTGGCATGACGATTTGGCCCCCGAGGTCAAAGATCTCCTCGTCTTTGAACTTCTGCAATATTTCGTCTGCTGGTCCCACGGCTGCAATCCTGTCTGCTTGCACGACGATGGCGCCATTGTCAATGACGTCGAAATTGGAATTGACTGTGATGATTGTTGCGTTGGTATAAATCATGCTAGTTTGGTTATTGGATGCTGGACAGATCTAAGACTGACGCGTTGAAAGCCATGTTTCTTATACCTCTGAAGTGAGCCTGAGAACCGGTATGCCGGTGCCTTCGTGCTGCGAGCGACCCGCGATAAGGCACCAAGATTCGTCGGCGAATCCCGATGCATGATATGCACTCTACGAACAAAAAATGCTTTGCCATTTTTGTACGGAGTGAGGTCACAGTGGAAGAAGAAGGCACTTGCAAATACTACGAATTTGTGAAGACTGCTGCTTGTTTTCCCGACATATCATCAAAGAGCTATGTACATGCGTTACAAGAAGGCGACGATTCCTGAGCCTCACTGGAACAGTTGACATATCTATTGATTTTGTATGCGTCTCCGTGGGACAAGACTCGAATTGTGGTAAAGAAGCTTTATATTTATATGATATCAGGATGTAGTTTTCCTGGGGAATGAACAAGTTGGTCTCGAACCCATAAAATGGACGGAGGAGCGCGAATTAAAAACAGCTCTAAAAATTAATCATGTTCATGATACCGTATCCTACGCTCACAATGATGATGTAGGCAATGAACGAACTTGGTACGCCGCGGGTGATGAACGTGTTGACGGTCAAATATGGTTTCCCAAATTCATCCGTCATACAGATGGCTGTCACGTTAGGAAAGCCCGAAGTAGGCAAGCCCATGGCAGCAGAACAAAGAAGTGCACTAGCCATAATCAACATACGTGGATGAGGATCGCTCATCTTATTGCCGATTTCGGCAACCAACGGGATCACAATAAGCGCAGCTACCGTGTGGCTGACAAATGTAGCCATTGTCAAAATAAGCAAGCCAAATGTCAACGTGACACCGAATAGAGAAAGCCCTTCGACCTCCTTTTCGATGGTGACAGCGATTGTGGCCAACAAGCCTGATGAAGCGACAGCTTTGCCCAATGCAGTTCCACCCATAGCCAAAACAACAATATTCCATGGATAATTGTTGAAATCCTCAGTGGTGAGCAATCCAGTGCCAAAGAACAAGATGATTGGGATAAGGGCAATTATCCCCATTTCTCCAAATACACCCTCCAATTTCGAGGCAAAGCACCACAACAAAATTGTTGAGATAGACACAATCACGATATACCATTGAATACCAGTGAACTTATCGTCCATGGTTCTGATTGGAACAAGTTGCGTGTTTTGCGAGTTGCACTTGAAGGTCATTAACAAGAACAACCAAATACCAACCAATGAAAGTACACAAACAGGAAGAGCAATAACAAACCATTGGCCCCAAGATGGCTGAGGATCCATTGCTCCAATGGCAATCATGTTCTGAGGAGATGCAATTGGAGAAGCCATTCCTCCAACATTGGAGGCCAATGCGATTCCCAAAATCAAAGCATTGATGAACTTGGAATCCTTTGGAAGAGTTCGGAGAAGAGGATGAATCAATGAAAAACAAAGCACGGGCGCAGCAACATTCGAAACCCACATGGATGCAAATAAGGCGATGCTCATGATTGTCAAAAGCACTACTGACGGGTTAGTACCTGCTTTAGACAACACCCATGTGGAAATGAGTTTGGCAATGTTATACTTCGTCAACGAAGCTGCTAACGTAAACCCACCAAGAAGAAGCAAAATAACAGAACTCCACATGGTAGACAAAATGAATTTGGACGAGTCGAGGGTATCCATGGGCGAGCCGTCCGGATATTTCAAAACTCCAAAATTAACAATGAGGAGAGGAATTAATAAAGACGTCACAAAAAGTGGGATTGTCTCCGTTGCCCACAATAACGATGCACATACTAACAATGCAAAACAATTTTTTTGTGGGACGTCGTCAAAGAATGAGATATTAAGCAAGATCACAGTGATACCGACAATGATGGCCAATTTGACTATTGTTGGATTTCTGAATGAGATGTTGAAGGATGATAATCCCAAGGCCGCTTCCTCGTTGTTGTTAGAGTTTTCAGCGCCCATGGAGTTAGCAGCTTGCGTTTTTCTTTCCAAACCGATCATGTCTCTCCAGACAGTGTTACGTTCCCACACAACATGGTCGCGAAGATGAATCGAAAGCTCTGTCTTAGCTATATTGAGATCTTCTTGATTGCAGATAAGAGCGTAGAGTTTGATAAGTGACTCGATTTTCTCATCGACCGTCTTCATGGTAGATTCCTTGAAGATGTAAGTTTGGGGCAATTTTGGCAAGTACTCATTTTTCAAATTTGCGTTGAGCGATTTATCGAATTTTTTCGTGGCTTTCTTAAATCCTGTCTGGTTAAGCTCAATGAAGCTCTTGAGCTCACACAACGTTGTGTAAAGCGCAATCACTTTTTTTCTTAAAAGCACTCTGGATTCGGAAAGAAGAGCAAGTTGTGGGGGAAGCGACGTGCCGTCGAAATTGGTTGTCCATGCAGAGAAATTAGGTGATTTCAAGTACTCGTCTATCGACTTCGTTTTCATCAACTTTGGCAGGTGCTGGTCGTGCTCGGGGCCTCGGTATTTTGTCCCAGAGCTATCACCATAATCTTCCTCTCCAATAGCATCTTCGCCGTCTTCATTCTCATCTTGTGTGAATTCTGTCTCTGGGTCTGTGGTATTAGGTATTGGATCCTCGTACAAGCTCGCGGCACTTTTACTACGTGCTCTTCCAAGTCCACTCGACCCATCGTCACTTGTACGGAACCGCCTCAAGCCAAATCTTTGAAAAGCGGAATTTCCAAAGTCAGAAGACTCCATTTCATTCTCAAACGCATCGATATCCGCGACCAAGTCGTCGATGTTCTTATATATGAATTCTTCCTGCTTGCGGAAGAAAACGTCGATTTTGTGTAGTTCACTGTCCAAAGCAGTGGTAAACACCACGACAGGGTCTCTGTTGGAAGAAGCCTCGCTGTTTATAAGATGTGCTGATTCGAGATCCTCATTTTGGTGCCGTAACGACTCTCTCTGCAAGTTGTAAATGAGCTTTTTCAATGTCGTATAAGATATGTACTTTGAAGACCATTCTGGTACAGCGTTGAACTGTAGCGAATGCGAGAACTTCATGGCAGGCTCTCACAGTGAAGTTCTGTGGCAGATTTCTGGTGGTGTGAGTTCTCTATCTCTTGGCAACTGGCTGGTTTGCACACGTCCCAAGCCCCTCGTAAGTTGGGGTCCCCTGGATCAGATGCGCGCTTGCGGGTTCCCCAATTTCGTAATTAAAAAGATTGGTAGAGTCCATATGGCAGACAAGGAGTATTTCCAAGCATTCGAAAACAAATATTAATTGAATACAGGCCATCTTCCTCATATTTATGCCGTGGCTGTGCCTATGACTGGGACACCGGACAAGGTGAAAATAAGTGATCAAAATACGTTCGATGTGCCCACCAGTAAGAACCCGTTGCAGAACCGACCTTGAAAATTGTAGTTACTAGCAAATTGCTGACACGTTTTTGAATAATGGTGTTTTCAGTTGTCTTGTAGGAGATTTATATTCGAGCTTCCATCCCAATGTTGCACAACGCAATTTCACATGGACAACTCATTTTTAAAACGTGGATACTTCGTACATAGAAGCAAATTTCAGTCCTAACCTTTTTTCGCAACCAATTATGATGTGTAAAAATAAAGAAAGGAAGTAGAGAAATCACATTGATAAAATGATGCCGCCTAAGACGGAAATCCACAAATTTCCACGTGTGTGCATATTCGCAATTCTCCCAGACTGTTTTAGTTGTATGACAAACGCAGAACCCAAAGCAGTGTCTTTAACGTTTCGAACTGCCGTAGCGAGTTGCCTGCTTCCCCTATTTTTTCCGGTCTGCTCAGAGTTTCTCTTTAGTCTGCGCGAACATTTCCTGCAGAGTACGCGATGCACAGGTTTGGGAGAACCGTGCCGAAGGTGGGGTACCGGCCCGCCAGTATCTCTACCGGTCACGGCCCGTATTTGCAGTATGGATTTCCTTACCATCATCGACAAGTACAGATTGCCCGCGACACCAGCCCAGATTGTTGCGATAGAATCGAACAGTGATATCATTTTAAGAACGCTCCGCCGAATTCTCCAGAGGAAACCTGTCGTCGCTGCACTTATTGCTGCCTCACTATCGTGCTATATATTATTGCCCTCGCTACCAAAGACCAGACTTTCAGCTGACAAAACCATGTTTTCAAAAAGACCCGACAAGCACACAACGGGCCTCATAAATATGAGGAACGACTGCTTTGCCAACTCCACTGTACAGGCATACTCGGCTTTGCCTGGGTTGACCGTTTACTTGAACCGAATGATGGAGGCATACATCAACGTTTTGGAGCTAGTCGCTGACGTTGACGCCGATTTGGATGACATTATCTTGCCGGAAAATATCGTCAAGTTGTCTCGTTCAAAAGAGATTAAGCATGACCAAGCCCCTAAAAAGGCTTTTGACCTATTCAAACTCACGTTGCACGTTGCCTTGGCGAAAATCGTCAAGAAGCTACAGGAGACCCAGATGACATCTAGAACCGTCTCCGTGTGGACCTTCCTTCATGAGATTGAAAGAATTTATAATGCCAAGATATCCCGGTCTCAGCACGATGCCCACGAGTTGACCCAGCTTATCAACGAGACCCTCGAAGCTGAGAATATTCTATGTGTTCGGATTTTGAAACACATCAGAGAAACGCTTTCCGCCAAGGGCCATATCTCGCCTGCCCTTGAGCAAGCTGAATTTCCGGAATTTCCGTTTGGCGGCTTGGTGCTCTCGCAGATGAAGTGTTTGGCATGCTCTCATGTATCAAAGCCCAATATCTCTCCGTTTTTGATGATGACTCTCCACCCGCCGCAGGAAACCAGCACGAAACTTGAGACATTGCTTGACGAAAACGAGGCCGAAACCATTACTGAATACCACTGTTTGAAATGCAGGTTGCTCAGAATCATTGCGAACGAAAAGTGCTTGAAAGATCTAGGGAAACTGAACCCCGAGTCAGAAGAAGCTTTGGTCAGAGAGTTGATTTCGCTCAATGACGAAAACCGCTTATTTATTAATGAGGACTTGAGGAAAGACCTCGAGAAGTACGTGGACTCATACAACAAACTTGGGTTGGACATACTGAAAGTGCACTCTACGGTATTTCGTCAATGCCACATTCTCAAGCCACCCAAACTTTTTGGCATCCACTTGTCCCGCTCTGCATTTGATGGTGTCACGCTTAGTCGGAATCCATGTCGCGTCCACTTCAGCGACAAGATCTCGTTATCTATTGATGAGAAATTTCTTGAGGACTTGCAGAAGTTTCAAAGTAGTTCTGATGATGAGGCTTTCGCTCCTGTTCTGGAGCATGGAGTCTTGACTACAGATGTGAACGATATGGAGGACGAAAACGTCCAGCAAGAGGACGTCGATCTCAAGGGGGACGAGGGAGAAGAAACAGACAATTTGGAGAGCTCTGATGCAGACACACAGACACAGAGTGATTCTGACTCCGACTCCGAATCGGTTTCTCTCTCTCTGGTGGAGGATGCTGCGGAGTCTGTGAGAACAGAGGTGAAAGGAGACACACTCAACCGCGCCCCAATCTCAGAAGACCAGCAACAGAGCTTGATCAAGCATTTCAGCAGATTTGAGTTTAGCGAGAACAACATCTACAAATACCGGCTCAAGGCCATCATCAAGCACCAAGGGTCCCACACTCAGGGCCATTACGAATGCTACAGGAGAAAGCCGCTCTTTGTTAAAGACGGGGAGGGGAAAATTGTCAAGTTGTCCCCCGAGATTGATGAAGAGCTACTCATGCAAGTGGACAAAGTTGGTGGAGGATCAGGCGACCATTTCAACAAAGAGAGAACAACATCAATGTCCACCGTCGATCTGCAAGACACTTTGGATAGTGAGAAAGGCGCGTTCAGACGTAAGTTTTCAATGATCATGGGCCGCCGCCCGTCCATTCTACAGGCCGATCCCCACGAGGCCAATCTACAGGAAATTATCAACTCCGGACTTGCTACTCCTGCCGAGGTTATGGTGGATGGCGGGAATTACTTCCTGGCACCTAGTGCCCTGGATATCCAGAAACTGATGGACAAGATAGCCCGTGATCAGAAGCCGTCTCGGGTGTCCAGAGTCAAGATGAAGAAGATCCCCTCGCTAATCAAAAGCCCGTTCTGGCGGGTTGGCGACTCGCACGTCACTGAGGCGACAAAATCTGCCGTTCTTTTTGAAACCACGAGTGTCTACATGCTCTACTTCGAGAGGGTCGACAGGAAACAATTATAGACATATATGCAGTACAGAGTCACGTGCCCCGATATTGTTACTTGCGGAAGTGAACCAAAAGGTCTTTGTCAAGGCCACTTCTTTCAAGTATGTTTCCTAGCCCAAACTCTTCACAAAGAGCGCCGAGCGGGACATCCACCCTCGGCGTCCCGTCCAGAAATGCTGGCAGAAACAAAGTGGCGCTAGCCCCCGGCCATTCACCATTGGACTGGGCCTCGCTTACATCGAAAACCCCACGGCACAAACTTCGTGGGGTCAGCCCCAACACCCCGCCTGCCCCATACGTGCAAGTTCCTGCCAGCGAGCTCAAAACGCACAAGTCCCAAGACGACTGCTGGACATGCATAAACGGAAAAGTCTACAACATTACTCCATACATTGATTTCCACCCAGGAGGAGTAGAGGAAATCATGAAGTGTGCCGGGCGTGATGGGACTGCTTTATTTAACAAGTACCACAGCTGGGTCAACCCAGAACGTTTATTGGAAAGCTGTATGATTGGAATCTTGGTGCGTTGAGGTGTTGGCTACTCTTGCATTCCCCGCCCGACAATGACGTGGTTCATTGTCCAGTCATGTGGTTCAATGGGGACGTTCTCCGCTAGTTGTTCGGCGAGACACACGCCCATCAAGTAGGGGACGCGGTCGAATTTCGCTTGAAAATCGTGAAGAAATTTGTCATAGTAGCCGGCCCCATGACCAAGCCGGTTACCCAGAAGTGTGAATGCAACCCCCGGTACAATAATGAGGTCGAGATTCCCTGTTTCCATTGCGTCCTCTCCTTGTGCAGGCTCTCGAAGCTTGTACTTTCCAGCTGGTTGGAGTGCGTTCACCTCGTCCAATGTTTTCACGTTAAGAAATGTCATGCTATTGCCCAGACTACTCGGCGGCAGGCATTTTGGAAGAAAAACCGTTTTCTCGTGGTCGAAACAGTATCTCAAGATTGGGCCAGTGCTTGTTTCGACTCTTGGCATGCTCATAAACAATGCCACGGATTTGGCGTTTCGAAACTCCTGGTGTTTAATCAAGGCATCGAAGACACTCTGTGACTGTTCGGCGAGGCGTGCTTCGCTCAAATGACTAAGTTTGGTTTTGATGGCTTTTCTGAGGTCGTTCTTAGCCAATCTAGACATTCCAGGACTACAAATTGCTATTACAGATATGCCTTCGAGTCGAACTGACTCTGACCCGCGGTGTTCATGGCAGTCGCATCACGTGCACATGTGCACCAGAAGTCACTTAGATAGATTATACATCCAAAAACAGGACGGACTTGAGTAAATAGAATAGAGCTGATTTGTAATTGACATACTTGGGTAATATATGCTACTGTGTAGCAGCTCGATGTCTAGGGGGTGACTTTGACAACCTTCTCATCAAACCGCACTGATTTGCGGCGCTCGCCGTTGTAATCCACGGGGATTTCAAGCTCGTTGCCGCTGCCCAATTCCTTCTCGGTCTGCTCAAGCAAGTTCTTGATTTCAGATCTATCTTTTTGCAGGCCCGCGCTGCTGGACTTTCGCCTTTGCTGAGTTTTGAGGTCATCTTTACATTTAGGGCACTTGCAAAGAAACCCCCAGTTGACTCTAAGCTCTCTCTGCCTCTGTTGCACCGTGTGCGAAGGATTCACATATGTGGTGGTGAGCTCCTCGCCCACCTTGATGTCACGAGCGGCATGAACGCGGAGTCCCTCGTACTTCTTCACGGACGTGTCGACGCTAGTGTTGGGATCACAGACATGGTTTAGATGAGACTGAATGAGGAACACACTGGAGTCGAGGTTGTTGATGTTGTAGGTACCCATCATGTGCAAAAACTCGTCGTAATGGAGCTCTTGCGGCGATGCCGAAGGAAACACATTCGCAAACAAGTTGAAGCCTTCTTCCCACAACTTTTCCTGCTGCTCTTCGACAAACAAAGCTCCTCCCTGGAGCGAGTCGAATGCACCGGCCGAGGAGTTGAGTGCTTTGTACCTCACCTTCTGGGAGACGCGAGCCATGGCTTTGAACTGCTTGGCCTTCACGCCAGTTTTGTCGAGAAGGCATTGGGCATATATGAGGGTAATCGCATACAAAGCATTCCACTGCTCCTTGACGCAGTACTCGGTCAAAGCGTGGAAAGCTTCCGGGTTGATGAGCCTTCTGGTCGCACGGCCACCGTGCTTGAGGGAGGAGTGCACCACCTGGTTTGCCACTTTGCAAGTCAGCGAGCACCAGATTTCGGGACAGGTGTTACAGTCCAACCCCTGAAGCACGGAGGTGCGCGAGAGCGCGCGGGACGGGTCGTTGCCCATCTTGCCACAGTTGGTGCACGCCTTCCCCAGAAGAATGAGCTCGTAATGAGCCAACAGGGGCACGAGGAACAACGGCGTTTCCTCCCAGATCAATTCGCCGTTGGCAATTGGTTTCTTCGCGTACAAACCTTTCCCTCGTTTGGAAGTCATCACCAAATTGACCTTTTCCGGTAGCGTGGCGTCCGGAGTGACCTGGGACGTGATGTCGCTGGCGTACGTGAACGGCGCAGAGTCGACAGAGGGAGAGAGACCGAAGTTCTTGAGCAAGGTCTTCATTCTTTTCTCGGAAAGCGTCCAGTTGGGATGCCTGGCCTTGACGAGAGCGTGGAGCCTGCCTGCCCCCAAGGACTCGGTGGAGGAGTCTTCTTTCCATAGGGCGATCACAGCATCGACAACCTGTCTCTCGTGCGGCACCATCGGGCTGGCGACGTCGTCCTCAGTATCGTTGATCTTCACGACCTCGATTCTGGCGCCGAGGTCGGCGGCGGTTTCGGGAGCTGGCATTTCTGTGGGACGGGGAGAAGGCAGGGTCTGGGGCCGGATCTGGCTAGCCAGGACCCACGCGGGCACGCACGTTTTTCGGCGGGCGCTCACGTGACCCGCGGGCAGCCGGCAGGCGCTAGAAAAGCGCCCAGCGGCTCGCCTGTTCCTGGCTATGGCGGTGGGACGCCCGCCCCGTGTGTCTGAGTGTCGCGTGCGCCTCGACCAAAACGGCGCCGTTTTCCGCTTCGATCGTGCTCTTGTAGACCGCGGGCCGGTCCGGGCCCGGCGCCGGCACTTGTTCCGTGCGCAAGACGAAAAACTGGTCGGCAAACGCCGGGCGGCGGTACGAGATCGCGAGGCTCTCGACCTTGTAGTCGTCCTTCAAGAAGCCCGCGGCGTCATGGCGCAACGAGGCGTTCCGCTTGAAGGTCTCGTTGAGCAACGTGGCCAACATGCCGCCATGCACGATGAACGGGTACCCGCACAAGCGGTAGCCCATGTGGACAATGGTCACGGTGTCGTTGGTGCTGCGGTTGTGGAAGATCACGGGCGGCACAGCGATCCCGCCGGGCTGCGCGAGCGTGTGGCTGGTCAAGTGCTGCGCCGCGTACGCCGCCTCGCTTTTCACGGCGGCGGCGGCGGTGTTCCCCAGCCTCACGTACGCCCCGGACGCCGCGCTGTTGTCAAGCGCGTTGCGGTCCAAGTTCTCGTACGACTTCATCATCACCCAGTCGTCGCCAGCGCTGGTGTTCGCCAACTGCTGGTAGACGGGCAACGTCTTGAGCCGGTACTCGAGCTGGATGGGGAGGAGCCCGCTCGGATCGACCTCCGTGGCCCGCGCGTAGGCGTCGAAGATCCACTCGCTGTAGGCCAAGTACGCGCCGGCGGCGCCGAAGCCCACGATGGTTTTCCAGTTCCAGAAGGGCGGCCGGTAGGGCCTGAACCGGATCTCGAAGCCGCGCGGGCGCTGCGATTCCGGGCGCGTGGCGTGGCCCCTGCAGCGAAGAGGCGGGGTCTTGGCGAGGAGACGGCGGGGCAACATGAGCGGGGTGTTTGTGCGGACAAGGGGCGTTTGACGGGGTGGACTGGTTGGGCCCGCGAAGCGTTGGAGGAAGGCCGTCTTGCTAGGGCCCGCGGGCATTGATGCGCGCGCTGCGCCAATTGGGCCGGCCCTAATAAAGCCACGGCAGACGGGCACGGCCCGGCGCGTTTCCGTAGCACTGGCGGCGTGGAGACTGCTTTTTTCTATTATTATTTTTTTAATGGGGCCCCAAGGCGCTGGGGATTTCGAAAAACACGCCGGCTGCTTCCAAGCTGCAGGACGGACCCCCGAGGCAAGGACCAGGCATGGCGGCCCTGGCGCTCCGCCCGCACGCTGCTGGCGCGCATACAGACAGTTACCCACCGTTGCCATCTTCGCGCCCCAATAACCACAGGGCCCGGCGACGGGACCCGGCCTTGACTGGGTGCGTGGTCGTGGGGGCCCCGCCCGAAAAAACAAGGCGACTATGTATAAAATATATCCTGTTAACTGACGTTTATTGAATACAAATGAATATAATCAAGAGAACCTCGAATAATACCATTCGCTAAATGTATTATTTGTTGGGGTTTTATTCAACCAAATATATTTAGACATTCCTATATCTTTATTAGGTTTTCTCGATATGAATCCAGCTTTAGCTAATTTGGATGTTAGTATATCCATAGGAGCATTGAAAATTATAAAATCGGAATTACGTTTAATACCCGCCAATTACCAAGGCCCCACCGGGCGAGCCCGCGACACGGCTAATGACCAAGGCGCGGCTCAGTGAAGAATGCGCGCGGCGTGGTACTGCTCCCCCGCCACCGGCCCTATGTATGCGCGGTCGCCAAACCCACCGACCATAAAGACGTCGCTCACCACGACCTTGGCCCAGTGCGCTTGGTGCGGCGAGCGCTTGTTCAGCGGGAGCCACCGCTCCGCGTCCGGGTGTCTTTCTAGAAAACACCTCTCCAACTTGGCTAGGGCCTCGGGACTGGCGCCGACCGCCACGAGCTCGCCCTGGAGAGTGAGCCGCGGCGACCCTGCGGGCGAAGACGCCACGCCCCCGGGGTAGCGGGTGTCCACGTGCTCCTGTGCCGGGTGGTCGCCGGCTCGAATCGTAAAAGAGTACGGAGAGCCGCGCGCAATGTTTTTTGCGGGGGTGCCGATGTCGAGGACTAGCCAGTAAGGATCGCCGTCGCCGTCGCAGTCGGCATAGTACTCCATGGAGGAGACGGGGAGCCCGTTTTGGGCCGTGCCGGCGTCCCGGCCCTGCCGTTGTTGGATCGTGTTGACGTTCATCAACAGCTCCCTGTTCACGAGGGTGCGGGCGACTTGCGCGCCGTCCGCCACGCCGGGCCACGCCTGGGCCTGGTCCTTCGGGGCCTCGAAGTGCTCCTGGATGCTTGCGGCGGACACGAGCGAGGCCCAGCAGACGTGTGTCAATGAGAATCTCATGGTGGGGGCAAAGTGTCGAAACGCGCGGGCTAGCACAACCAAACAGTGCACCCAGAATCTGATGACAGGTGCGCGGTAGCTGGGGCCGGGCGAGGGCCGCGTTGCTGCGCCCGCACCCAAGCGACGGGTGTTCTAATATGTAGGGGCAGTCTAGCAATAAGCAGTATACACGCCGTCCCCGGCCTTCGCGAGCGGGCGCCCATCTAATTGGCCCCAGTCGGTGCGCCAGGGCCACGGAGCCAAGGCGCGAGCACCCGGATACCCAGGCCTCTATACAACCTCACGCGCTTCTCTGCAAGAGCGTGGTTTTCGACCCACAACGGGCAGATTCAAACGAGCAGATCCAAACGAGCAGATCCAAACGGGCAGATCTATACGGGTGGATCCAAACGGATAGATCCATACGGATAGATCCAAACGGATAGATCCTAACGGGTGGATCCAAACGGGTGGATCCTAACGAGCAGATCCAAACGGATAGATCCAAACGGATAGATCCAAACGGATAGATCCAAACGGATAGATCCAAACGGATAGATCCAAACGGATAGATCCAAACGGATAGATCCAAACGGATAGATCCAAACGGATAGATCCAAACGGATAGATCCAAACGGATAGATCCAAACGGACATGAGATCCACGGAACGGCGGGCATCCTCGGCGCAAGGCCCGCCCGCCAGAGTCCACAACGCAACAAGAAATGAAGATGCCGTCGCACGGCCAGTTCAGACGGCCGAGCTAGATCTCAATGTCCCCCACGACATCGTCAGTCAACGCGTCGTCCTCCTCGTCTGCGCCCATGGACGCGTCGTCCATGTTTTCATCGTAGTCGTCGTGGTAGGCGCTGTCCTCACTTGCAGCGCGCTGCCTCCTGGCGCCGCGGGAGTCCATGCCTACCGGCGGCGTGGCCGTTCTGGCGATTTGCAGATGGTGCCCCCTGGTGATGGCGGTCAAGTAAAGGAAGCACACGCGCTTCTTCTTCTTGTTGTAGATGAACCAGTAGTTGGACCATAGCGTCTGGAAAGGGTGGTGCAAGTCCTCCAATATCGACTGGTCCGAGGGCTGGAACTCGTATATCTTGCACGCGGTGTCGGCCGCGAGAAACGCCGGGTCCATGGGCCCCGGCGAGCCCGCGTGGGGCTGGTTGAAGCTGTTCTTGCGGGAGCCCGCGCCGCCCTGCGCCGCCAACGAGGGCGAGCGCGAGGGGACGAGGTCCATGTAGGCGTTGATGGTGTCCCAGACCCAGCTGAGCAAGTCCTCCTTCTTGCCGAGCGAGACCATGATGCTGTTGAAGCGGTGCCGCAAGCTCTCGGCAGAGTCGACGCGGTAGAAGTTCTCGGTGGAGGGCTGCAAGTTGGAGAAGTCGTGGTCCGGGTACGTCGTGTTCAAGATGGCGATGAGGTACGCGAACGTCTTCCTGGTGGCCGTGTTGCGCAACGGCCCGAAGGGCGACTCGTCAATGGCGGACTCCTCGCCGTTGTCCTCTAGACTGGGCGCGGCGAGTTTGCGGCAGACGGGCGCCTTGCCGTCGGCCAAGGTGCCGTCGGACTTGTGGAACGAGGCCAGGTGGTCGCTGAAGGACGCGGGCCGGTCGAACAGCTCGGGCTGGAGACTGCCGCGCCTCCAGAAGTGCGGCTGCTGCGGCGAGGCGCTGGAGCCGAGGAGCGAGTGCACGGACTGCTTGCGCTCCCTGTCGAGCGACTGCGACAATAGCTGGTCCTCCATGATCTGGTCCAAGTGCTTGTCGATGGTCTTGAACAACTTGCGGTCGGAGCCGATGGCCTTGGTGGTGAAGAGGTCGCACCCACCCTTGATGGTGAGGTTGTTGTCGGGCGAGTGGAAGTTGAGCTCCTGGTTGACCAACTCGATGTCGACCTCGTCGATGAACTTCATGGCGCGGTGTGGGCGGCGGCGGCAGGGGAGGGTGGTGCCGGTAGCGGAGGGTGGTGCTGGTAGTGGAGTGGGGTGGGCGTTGACCAGCAATGGTGTGGGCGTCCTAGTACTGGAACAAAGTAGGCGTCTTGGTGGGATGGAGGGGGCGTTCTAGTCTGAGAAAGCACGGGCGTCTTTGTACTGAAGAAAGCCCTGGATGTCTTTGCACTGGAATAGAGCACGGGCGGGTGTCGTTGCAATGGATCCCCACCAGGGCCGGCGGCCAGGTGATATTCGTCGATAGCGCGGGCCCGGCGCACGTGCCGATCACGTGCGCGGCGCCGCGAGGCCCGTCTGGCTTATCTCGAATTCGGCAGTCGCAGCGCCGAGCGCCAGGGCCAGCACCGCCCGCGCGAACCGGCGCACGCGGGGGCCCAGCCCGCCCGGGGCCTCCGCGCCAGGCCCGCCCTGGTACGTCTTCCAGAGGAGAATGCGGTGCGTGGCGAGCTTGGTCCAGGTGTAGCCCAACGCCGGCACCACTTTGGGGGGCCGCGGCGCCTGCTCGGGGCCGGGCGCCGTGTGAGCGTGCCCGGCGGCCGCGGCCGTATATTTTGGGCCGGCGGCCGTGGGGTGCTGGCTGGTGTTGGCGGGGGCCGTGGGGTGTTGGCCAGCGCTGGCCGGGGGCAGGCCGCGCGCACTGGCCCCGGCCCCCCCGCTGGCCCCGGCCCCCGCAACCGCGCGCCCCGCGCCCCAGCCCAGGAACGCACCGAGCTGGAAATCGTAGGCCAACGGGCCCGCGCCCGCCGCGCCGCGCCCCGCGTCCGCCGCGTCCATCACGTCGCTCACCTGGTTGGCGAGCACCACCGCGACATTGTAGGCCCGCGCCAACGCCCCCAAGTGGCGGTACATCGTGTACAAGTAGTGTTGCCTGGCCGCGCGGCTGCGGAAGCGCGCGCCGCCCTGGAGGAAGCGGCCCGTGACGCCGGCAAACCGGGCCTTGTGCTGGCCATACGCCGGCACGTGCGCGAGCCGCCGCTCCTGCCAGGCCACGTGCCCGCGGAGGAACTGCAGCGTGTCGAGGCACGCGTCCTCGGCCCGCAAGTGGTGGCCCACGCTGTCGACAAACACCGCGGCAGTGGCCACGCCGCGGCGCCGGTTCTCCTCGAGCTTGAGCCGGAGCTGCGTGAACAAAATGTGGTCCTGCGTCTCGAGGTCCGGGCAGTAGATGTACGCCACCCGTTCGAGCGCGCCCGCCCCGCCGAAGTCGCTAAGCCGTCGGCTCGCGAGCGGCGCCTCCGTGGAGATGTAGATACACGCGGTGGGGTTTGTGTCGTTGCGTGCGGTGGGGTTTGTGTCGTTGCGTGCGGTGGGATTTGCGTGGTTGTGTGCGGTGTTATTTGCGTGGTTGTTTGTGTGGTTGTGTGCGGCATTTGCGGTTTCGGGTGCGGTGGGATTTGCAATTTCATTTACGGTGTGGTGTGTGGTTTGGTGTGTGGTTTGGTGTGTGGTTTGGTGTGCGGTTCCGTGGCCGTGCTCGCCGCCGCGCTGGGCCTGGACGGCCAACGCGAGGAGGAACTGAGACTTGCCGCTGCCGCTGGCGCCAAACACCTCGGTGATCTGGCCCAACGGCACGCCGCCCCGCAAGCCGCGGTCGAGGCCAGCGAGCCCCGTGGGGATGGACGCGCGGCCCACGCCGGGCGGGCGGGTCGCGAGCCGGGCGCCAAAGAGACGCCGGGCGCTGCCCACCAACCGTAGCACTTCCTCGGGCGGGACGCCTGCCCGAGCGCCGAGCGACTCGGCGGTGTGCCGGCTGCAGCCGCGCGAGAGGCGGATGAGGTCGACCAGCGAAAGCCCGAGCCGGGCCAGGAGCCGCTCGACGTCGAACACCCCGTCGTTTCGGGGCGCGAGGGGGAGTTCGGGGTATTGCTTGGAGAGGTCCATTGCGGACTGGAGAAGGCGCCGGGCGCTCCGCGCGGCGAAAAAAGTGCGCGGGCCCCGTCGGGCACGTGCCGCCGCTCTACGGAGCGGGCTAGGGAGGTGCTGTATTCTATGTACCGGATGGACACGCGGCGCCGGAAATGAAGAACCGCGGCGGCGGGCCTGATGGGCGCCGGAAATGAAAAACCACTTGTCGGGCCTGGTGGGCGCCGGAAATGAAAACCACTTGTCCACGCGCCTAGTGGGCGCCGGAAATGAAAAACCACTTGTCCACAGACTTGTCGATGGGCGCGGCGGGGAGGGGAGACGCCGCGGGCACCTCCGCGGCCTCGGAGAACGAGGCGGTGGAGCTCAAGGTGCTGTTGGTCAAGTCGATCTCGCCTGGCGCGGTCGAGCCCTTGATCAACTTGTCCCAGGCCTCGGCGCATTCGGCCACAACCTCGTCCGCGTACTTCTTGTTCTTGCACTCGCCGGAAAAGGCAAACTGGTTCTCGGGCTTGCCGTCGGGGATCTTGTAGATCCGGAACCACTCATTGGTGGCCCTCAACAAGCCGGGCAAGTGGGTCTCGACGTCCTCGATGTCGTTCAACTTGGGCGCCAAGGGGTCGTTGACGTCAATGACAATCACCTTCCAGTCGGTCTCGCCCTCGTCCAACAAGGCCATGACTCCCAACACCTTGACCTGCTTGACCTGCCCGACCTCGGCAACCTGCTCGCCAATCTCACACACGTCCAAAGGATCGTCGTCTCCCTTGGCCTTGGTCTCGGGGTGGACCTGGTTGGGGTCCTCCCAGGTTTGAGGGAAGGCACCGTAGTTGTGGATGTAGCCGTGGTGAGGGAAACAGTTTCTCACAAACCTCAACTTGCCCTTCTTGGTGTCCTGGATGATGGGGTTCAACTTCTGTTCTTTGGAGATCTCCAACTTGGCGTTGGTCCATCTGGGGACCTCCACGATCATGTTGAGAATGGTCTTCTCCTTGTTGGCGTACAAGGGGATGTCGTGGAAGGGCGACACGACCTTGCCATCTTTCTCGATGTAGACCTTGTAGTCCAAAGTGTTGGCGGCACCAATTTGACGGGTGGTGTAAGACATTGTGTTTGTTCTGGAAGCAGGGGGGCAGGAGCTCGTCCACCGGGGGTTTTCGGGCCTTTTTATTTGTTGGGTGTGCACACTGCCGAATCACGTTTTGTTGCATACTTCGTGTGCGACCTTTTTCCACATGTATGTGTTGAGGTCCTCGTCCCGCGAGGAATCGCTCATCACATTGAGCTCCGCCTTCTTGCCTAGGAGCATTCCCCGGGTGAGCTCTCTTTTGAGAAGCCTCAAACTCTCAGCTTCAGCGCCTAGCTCGGCTTGGAACCCGGAGACTTCCTTGAGAAAATTCATCATGAGCTTCCACTCTTTGGCCGCGATGGTCAAGTGGCCGCGCAGATGCTCGAGGAGATATGTGCCGGCGAAAACCACTTTCGAATCCGGGCCACCGGCACCTCGCATGTACGTCCACCAAATACGTAGTCCGTAAACATCTGAATCGACAAACACTAGGATAGGCGCGTGGGGAAAGGTGTTCTCCAACGCACTAAGAAAGCGCACACTGGCCCGATCGGGGTTCCCCTTGCCCGTGAGCATAATTATCTTCTGCGGAGTCGGTACATGGCGCAAATATCCGCTAAACGACTTGAAAACAGCCTCCTTTTCCAAAACAACTATCGCCCCAATGTTATCTGTGCAGTGCATGCTTTCAGGTATCGAGGTAGGAATCAACACACTCTCTCCATCGTAGTTCAAGTTAATGTCGGCACCTCCTTGCAGCTCAAGTCGGATGTGCGGGCCACCGTACACAAGACCCTTGGGCGACGGAAACACTTTCAAGTCCCGCTCAAGAGAATACCCCAAAGAAGAAGCTATCAATCTCAAAGACTCGTTCAGCCGATACTGGCTCCCTTGGAACGCAGACACATCTCTATAATAGATGTCGCGGAGGGTTGTTGTGCTTTGTCGTCGGAGGTTTTGCGTCACAAGTCGGAGGGCAGTCAACACGGCGGTAAATCTGCTCGCTTGTGACTCGGTCTCGGAAAACTCACGGAGAAGCACAAATACACCACTTCTGGGTCTTGATGCTCTAATGGAAACCCCGTATGTCTTCAAGACTAGTTCGTGTTCATCTCGGCTTGCTAGAAGCATCTCGCTCCATAGCTCTTCAAGAACCAAGAGTGGCGGGCGGCTGCTGTGAAGTTAGTACGTATGGCTGCAAATAAAGGCCTCTAGCTCAACACTAGTGGACCGTTTTGGATATGATGAAACGTAATACTTTTGCTGGAGAAGTGGGATGATGTACTGAGACATCGCTGGCACCTCTAACTTTGATGACTCGGGGTCTTTTGGCCTCGCCTGTTCGATTGCTTTCAATCGCAAATTGAACCTCATTGGACTACGTGCTGCAAGAACCAAAAGCACGGGGCAGAAAAGTGTACTTGGTTTAGTGGGATATTTTCTTTTGCGTTGATCAGTTGAGTCCTGGCTGAATTGTAACGAGATTTGTGGTCCCGACTTTTTTTTATGTTTCTCTCCTCAATGCTTTAACAGTTTCCGGGGTGTTGTGGGCGGCGCGCTCCCAATTATTTCGTGGAAGTGAGATAAACGTTGCATCTGAGACTACGACTACTGAGGTCAATAATATTGGGAAGGGTACAAACGAATAAGACCGATGGAAATGAAGAAGTGTAAATGGATGATGTGTCAGTCATTTGAAGACGCGTTCGATTTCAAAAAATGCCGAAAGCTATTAGTCCAACCAAACTATAGGTCAAACCAAACTATAGAATAAACCAAGGCGAGCCTTGTATGCCCACCAACAAGGCATTTCAGATAGTTTCAAGCCCTGCTTCGCCATTTGGGATAAACGACATTCCTCCCTTCCTAGACGCGCAGGGATAATGCGAAGTGAGGCGCTGGGTGTCTCAGGCTAAATGCATGGGGGCTGCGCGCACGAGGCTAGACTGAGGCAATCACCGAGGCACCTGGTCTAGACAGGGCAAAACATTTGGAGAAAAAAAGAGAGGAAGAGAAGAAAAAAACCAACGGAACAGACACCTCAAAGTGGAATTGGACATCGGAAACAAGACGGACGCTGTCGCTTTTGTTTTCCCCCACCAATGTGAGTCCGGTGACATCCTCCCCGAGACGGTAGCATTATATACTTGGCCTATATGCACACGTGGTCCTGCACGCTTAGCATTTTGCGCATGGGGCCAACCCCGGAGAAGATCATGCGTCAACATTCTGGAGTGCTCCCCAGGCGTCTTCGACAGTGCTTTACTTTTACATCTTTCACTAGTTTCTGTGCTTGCCAAAACAGAACCATACCTTTGAATTCCTTCATTGCGCTGCGGCCAGCCACGACAGAACCCTCTTCTTTTTGGATCCAAATTTCGCGTCACGCCAAGAACAACGCTGCACTCAAGATGCCAAATATACATAGCGTCGAGCACCATCTCAATCGGAGATACTTCTATGCCAGCGACTGGTCCGGCGGTGCCCGATGGGCATTTTTTGCCATCTTCATTGCCATCATTGTGATCTGCGTCATAGGTACAATCCGAGTCAATAAGAAAAGAAGCCGACAGGGCATCCAGCCAATCTACGGCACACGGTGGATGACGCCTCCGTCGTATTTCCAGTCTCAGGACCAGTACAACCAGCCAGCACGGGGAGATGCAGATATACCCACTGCGTATGTGCCCACATATACGGAGCAGGCGAACGCTAACGATATGGGCTACTATGCACCAGACGGCACGTTCTACCCGAACCCCAATTCTAAGGGCCCGATTTTCCCCGAGTCGGCTCACCACAGGACAACCTCCAACGCCGACGGGCAGCCGCTTCTGCAATTTGACCAAAATGGAGTCAGGGTCTTTTCCGACGAAATGACAGAAGATTTCACGCGACCCACAGGCCCGCCTTCGGGCATGACTGGTATAAGCAGGGACGACACAGCTCCAAGCTCTGTGGACATTTACGAAAGACCAGGCCATCCTCCTCCAGGCGCCCGCTAGAGTAGACGGCATATGAGACTTTACCATTGATTGAGCTGACGGGATGCAGCTCTTGAGACGTCATGTCCAAGAGTGTTCTGTGGTTGTGGCTAGTGAACTGTTGTGACTAGTGAAGTGAATGGCTGTGATCTGCTGCTTCACGAAAATACTGCAGAAGGCTGTGAATTTATTTGCGAAGCGGGGCGATTTCATCTGCGAGCCATGATTCCGACGGAAACTCTGTTTGGTGTATATTTTGGTGGAGGCTCTGCTGGTGGAGATTTGATTGAAAAAGTACCCCACGCAGGTGGAGACTCAATCTGGTGGAGACTCAATCTGGTGGAGACTCAATCTGGTGGAGACTCAATCTGGTGGGGACCCTATCTGGTGGAGACTCAGTTGCTGGGAGCCTCAATTTCCGCGAGGTTTAATTTTTGCGTGGACTTAATTTATGCGTAGAGTTAATTTAGCAAATACCCAATTAGATGGAACTTCATTTGGATACCCAGTTAGATGGAGACTTAATTAAGTAAACACCAAATCCGATGAAGACTTCATTTTTGTGGAGACTCAGTGCAGCACGTGTGACCCTCCCTTGCTTCGCCTGATTTCGTAAAATATGATTGGTGTTCGTAGTCTTATCAAAGGACGTCAGGTGCAAGCTCGGAGCCCGAACATACCGGGAGAACGGAACTGGGTGGCCCGAGTCACATCCTTCGAAACTCAGGACAGCTTAGCTCCCACAATGTGCAGCATCAAACCTCTCGGGCCAGATCCCGAATATTTGTACGAAATCAGCTTGTATGTCTGAACGACGAACGGCTGTTGGGTGCATGGTGCGGCTCACATCGCAGGACGTATGATTCCAGTTCTAATATTCCCAAGCACGTCATATTGTGTCTCCCTCGCATCCTTACAATAATTGTAGCAAGCTGGTCACTCTTCCAAAGGTCGAGAAGAGCAGGCGCAAAGAGCAACTATCGCCAACGGTGAAACTCATTAGCCTTATCGGAAGTTGGGGTACACTCGTGTCGGCCTACCATTTCCGCACTCAGCCCCGTACGGAGTGTGATTATAAATCTGAGTCCAAAAATGCTCAGAGCCGCTGCCATGATAGTGAAGGTCATCGTTTGGTGTTCTGTGGCCCACAACGCTCGTATATGAAATTACGACATCTACTTTGCCAATTGATTGCCTATACACCATGCATGACAAACGTCACGCCTGCGGGAACATGTAACACCCCCGTGCCACGACAAGAGAGCCGTCCAAATAGCCTGCAGATCTAGTTTTCAATGAAAGGCACCACGAAATCACTCCGAAATGCCAATCTTTGGAGGTTTGCAGTGGCGCCGGATATTCGGCTTGTCGCCGCACTCCGGGCACAGCCCACTCTTCCTGCAGGACCGCATCGTATCCCTGAATGTAGCAAGCGCGAGCGAGGCTCGGGCAGGGAAAAACCCATCCATCACGACATCCAAAACCACCTGCTTTGCCACCTGACTTTCGGTGCACGTGCCTGGCCTATAAATCCAGACCCCCATTTCCCTTCCCCACATCCCCGGGATTTCGAAGCCACTTATATTCCTCACGTTTCGTTACAACACACAGCAACAGTAACATCAAAATGCCAGCTTTGCACGATATCCACCACAAGCTTTTAGCCAAGAGGTACTACTATGGGCTGACGTCCAGTGGCGCCCGATGGGCATACTTTGCCATAGTCGCCGTGGCTCTAGTGTTGCTCATAGCCTCCATTATTTTGGTCAATCGGAAAAGAGGCCGCCGAGGCGCCAAGCCCATTCAAGGAACACAATGGATGACGCCTCCTTCCTACTATCAATCGCAGACGTACTACAACCAGCCGACGCGCAGAGACCCAAACATGCCCAGCACTTACGTGCCTCAGTATACGGAGACCGCTAATGCGGGCGACATGGGCTACTATGCCCCAGACGGGACTTTCCATCCCAGGTCCAGTAAAGACGGGCCGGAGTTTCCTGAAAACGCCCACCAAAGAACCACGGCCAACTCCGACGGCCAGCCAATCCAAGCCTTTGACCAAACAGGCACAAGGGTGGTGGCAGATGAAGACATAGACGATTTCACGCGGCCCGTGGGCCCGCCTCCGGGCTCGTCCGGAATTGACGGCGACACGACCTCATCCAATTCGAAAGAGGTGGAGAGACCAGACCATCCCCCGCCATCTATGCGTTAAGATGGCAATTGGCGGTGAGCGGAGAGGACGGGCGAGACTTTAATTATAGGACACAGTATATACGATTTGTATGCAATTTCTAAGCCGGGCTTGACTCCGACTGAAATAACGAGAACCAGGCAGTCTGCCGGAACGCCTTGCGACGGACGCCGGACCAGATTGCGGCGCACTTGCAAAGGTGTTTCAAGCCTGAATGTGTTTTTGTTCTATTCTTAATTTTTTTTTTTTTTCTGGTGAGGAAAAGACGCTGTTCGTGGTCCTTGGGCTTCTCGGCCTTCAGAGTTGCTTTCGAAGGGTCTGGCTCTCTACATGGAAGGGGCTCTTTACCGGTAACATGTGCGTTCGTATGGACGAGATCACTCGAATACCCATTCGCGTCTTCCCAGAGCAAGCTTTCAAAAAGTCACATGACCGCCACTCGCCCTAACACGGATGGTTCGTACCAGTCGAGAACATTGCAAGAGTGTATAGGCAAAGCACATGTGGAAACCACTGTCACCAGGGCTGCATGGCTCTGGCTACGCGAAAAGCCATGGTCCCCGTGGCAACGGAAAAAGCCGCAATACACCTCAAGTCGTGCCAAGAAATACGGGTGCCAAGCACCAAATCTCGAATATATGGGTGGAAAAGATTGGCGTCCGCAGACTGCCCCCAGTCTCCGATGCAGCAAATCCTAACATTTAATATCGTGGGTTATTGTTTTACCCAGACCCTCGCGATGACGTGTTCCTCCTGCTTCTATACTCCTGCACACGGAGCGTGCGCGCAACTCAGTCCCCAACCTCCAGCATCAGGCAAGCGGCTGACCCTTGCAGATGCCTTCTCACAAAGGACTTTTCTTCTCATGCCGCACCGGTCCCGTGCTTATATGCAGTGCAGGATGTTTCCACCGCGCGTTATTGCTGCCATCGCATCTACGCAGCGCAGGTCCGGGACTTTATAAAACAAGCGGATTCTCACGCCCCCGCGAGTTGTTTTCTCTTCCGCAACTGCGTCGCTTGCCTAGTCCCTTCAATTAACTATGGCGACCACCGAATCCAATTCGTCGACTTCGGCGTCGCAATTGTTGTCGTCGTTGATCCCGAATTTGATCATCTTTGCCGTGTTTATGCTCATCTTCCTCTTAATCAGGAAGAAAAACTCCCGAGTGTACGAACCTCGTAACACCGTCAAGACGGTGCCCAAAGATTTGCAGCCCGAGGAGAGTCCCAAGGGTGCTTTTGCGTGGGTCACGGCTTTGTTCAAAAAACCCCAATCGTACTTGATTCAACAGACCGGGCCCGACGGCTACTTTTTCCTCCGGTACTTGCTTGAGTTCTGCTTCGTCTGTCTCCTTGGTTGCTTTATTACTTGGCCGGTGCTATTCCCTGTGGACGCCACAAACTCCAACGGAAACCAACAATTGGACATGCTCACCTACGGAAATGTCAAGGATAAGTGGAGATACTTTGCTCATGTGTTCATCTCGTGGTTATTCTTTGGCGCGGTACTTTTTGTCATTTACCGCGAGTTGGTCTACTATACCACTTTCAGACATGCTTTACAAACCACGCCTATATACGACTCCTTGTTGTCGTCGAGAACTTTGCTTTTGACCGAGATCCCCACCGCCGCATTGGAGGAGCTTACCCTCAGAGAGTACTTCCCAACCGCCACCAACTTGTGGTATGCCCGGGATTACAAGGAGCTCAAGGAAAAGGTCAAGGAAAGAACCAAGTTGGCCAAGAAGTACGAGGGTGCCTTGAATGGCTCTATCATCAAGGCCAACAAATTGCGTTTGAAATGCGAAAAGAAAGGCGAGCCTGTGCCCGAGCCGGTCGATGATTTGGATAAGTACTTGAAAGATGGCAAAAAGAGACCAACGCACAAGTTGAAGTTCCTCATTGGCAAGAAGGTCGACACTTTGAACTACGGTGTGGAGAGATTGGGCGAGTTGAACCGTGAAATCGAGAAGGAGCAATCGCAGCACAACGCCAGACCCCAACATCCCTCTGTCTTCATCGAGTTCCCTACCCAGCTTGAAATGCAAAAGGCTTACCAGGCTCTTCCCTATCACAAGGAACTCAAAAAGGCTGGCAAACACGTTGGCTTGGCTCCTGAAGATGTGATTTGGGAAAATCTTGCGTTGACCACTACAAAGAGAAGAGTAAAGAAGATCATTGCCTCTACCGTCTTGACCTTGACCATTATCTTTTGGTCTATTCCTGTGGCTATTGTGGGTGCCATTTCCAACATCAATTTCATTATTGAGAAACTTCCATTCTTGGATTTCATCAACAATATGCCTACGGCCTTGTTGGGTATCATCACCTCTTTGTTGCCAACTGTTGCTTTGGCCATCTTAATGTCGTTGGTACCTCCTTTCATCAAGAAGATGGGTAAGATCAGCGGTTGCATCACCATTCAGCAGGTCGAGAAATACTGTCAAAATTGGTACTACGCTTTCCAAGCTGTCAATTCCTTTTTGGTTGTCACTCTTGCCTCGGCCGCTGTTAGCTCCATTCAGACCATTATCGAAGACCCAACTTCGGCATTGACTCTCTTGGCAGAGAAGTTGCCAAAGGCATCGAACTTCTACATCTCGTACCTCTGTTTGTACGGATTAACCTTCTCGTCTGGTGCCATTTTGCAGATTGTCGCCTTGATTTTGTCCAAAATTCTTGGTAGAATCTTGGACAAGACGCCAAGATCTAAATGGAACCGTGCCACCACCTTGCGCCAACCATTTTTCTCAGTTCTCTACCCAGCTTTCCAATTTGTGGCGTTGATTGCCATTTGTTATGCAATCATTGCCCCGCTTATCTTGGGATTCGCCACTATCACATTCTTGTTGATTTTCATCGCGTTCATGTACAATTTGATCCACGTGATGAGACCAAACACTACAGATGCTCGTGGTAGAAACTACCCGTTGGCCATGTTCCAAATGTTTGTTGCTATCTATTTGTCTGAAGTTTTGTTGGTTGCCTTGTTTGTGTTTGGTAAAAACTGGGCGTGTGTCGTTCTTGAGGCCGTGTTTATTGCCTTCACTGTTGCTTGCCATCTTTACTTCAAGTGGAAGTTTATTCCGTTATTCGAGGCTGTTCCTATCTCGGCCCTCAAGTATGCTGCCGGTGACCGTACATTCCAGTACCCTATGCACGATCAAGGATTGAAGGAGATTAAGACTGAAGGTGAGAACTACTGGCAAGGTGGAAACCAACTTGGCTTGACCAACCAGAAAGACCAGGTCGTGCCTGAAATATCTGCTCTGGCTGAAACCACCGAGTTGCCTGCTCACGACGAAACGGACATCAATACTGCTGTTACTGAAGAGAAGCTGGTGGGCGCTGACCCCGAAGACTCCGACAGCACCCCATGTATGCAACAGAAGTCTAAAACAAAGTCCACTATTGGAGGCACTATCAAGAGATTTTTCCGTCCGAAAAGAAACACTTTTGACATGGTGCGTGAGTCGATGCCTGATGCATACTTCAACTATATTCAGTACAACCCTGATTTCGTCAGAACTGCGTACGAGGATCCCGCTGTGAATGACGAGGAGCCACATATCTGGGTAGTCAAGGACTCCATGGGCTTGTCTGAAATTGAGAAGAACAAAGCCCTCGAAAATGGCGTCGACTGCTCTGATGCTGACGCATGTTTCGATGACAAAGGAAAGACACAATACCTTGGCCCTCCACCTTCTTACGAGGAGTCAATTAAGGTCTAAAATCATGACATTTCCTCTTTTTTTCTACCACTTTGACACTTGAAATATCAAGCGCTTGCTATAATATGAATCATCAAATTTTTTATTGAGAAATCTAAATAATATTCGTGCAGACTGACTTGTAGCACCAAGAGCTGACCCACCTTTACTTCTTTGTTTGGAAATCTACTATTTCCTCCACCACACCCTCTTCTGCACTGGAAGTGACTTCGAGAACTTCTTCTTCGGCGCCAAACGTCCCCTTCCAGCCTTGGGCGACCAAATAATTCTTGAATCTCACGTCTTCTTCCAACAAATCATCATCCTTCAATTGTGGAATAAAGAAGAAGGCCACAAGTACACCTGCAAGGCCACAAATGGCAGCGATGATAAAGGTCCATTTTTTCCCCAAGTTATCTTGAATTGGCACAAATGTCTTTGTTCCAACAACTGCACCAACTTTACCAATAGCGGCAGAAAACCCATAAAGCGTGCCTCTGATCGGAGTGGCAAAAGACTCGGACGAGACTAAACCCATCATGTCACCAGGACCCAAGTTTCCCATTGACATCATCAAGCCGTAAAAGACGATAAACAACGGCGTAATGTTGGAAACCTTGTCGAAAGCCAAGCCGATGATAAGACCAAAAACAATGTACCCCGCAAACCCAGTCATCAATGTGTTTCTTCTACCGAGTTTGTCACAGAGAAAGGCGCCCACCAAAACACCAGGAATCGCAATCATACCCAACAACAAGTTCCACTCAGCAACCTTCTCAAGATCGCTGCCCTCGCTCCCTGGCAAAACGGAAGAAATGATCGTGGCAGAGAAAATACCGTTAGGATAGGTGACAAAGTCATACAAGAACCAACAAAGACAAGTTCCCAACAATCTCTTCCAGTAGTACTTCAAAGAAAGCCAGTAAGGAACGTCTTTCCTGATGGCAGACTTCTTGAACAACTCGGACGTGGCCATCTTGAATCTGAAATAGAATACAGATAATGGCCAAAAGGCACCAATTGCAAAGAGGGTTCTCCATAAGGCATCGGAAAGACCAGTTATTTGCCACACTATCAAGAAAATGATCAATGCAAAGGGACCACCGAATGATAAGGGTAAGTTTGTTACCAAAACAAACACCCCGCCTCTTCTCTTGAATGCTTCGTTGGCAGCCTCGTTGGCCGAAACAGAGCACGACGGGTACTCGGCACCAATACCAAAGCCTGTGACTCCTCTGAAAATAGTCAACATCCAGAACATTCCGTTGATGGTCGCCCCATGAGAGGCTGCACACATCACAGTTCCAAAAACAAGGAAACACGTGGCGATGATGATAGACTGTTTTCTGTTCAACCTGTCGGCCAAGACACCGATAATGACCTGTCCAAAAATGGTTCCAACTAATGAGGCATTTGACACACGTGTCTTGACGTCCGAGGTATATTCGTCAGGATACAATCCGGCAAAAACCGTGTTCAACATCGTCATGACATTATTCTGGTAGCCGTCAGAGATTAGAGCAAAACCTGAAGCCAAGACTGTGAAGATCTGAAAGGCACTTCTTTTCAGGTATCTGCCCAACCGGGCTTCAGCGTCATATTGAAAACGACCTGGAGGACTGGTCTTGCCGACCGAAGAGAGGGAGTCCAGCATTGGTAGAACAGGGTATTAGCTGCAAATAAAAGCCCTTCAAGAGACTCGAAGTATGGGAGACTAGATAGACGAACGAAAAAAGCACACGGTTTGAAATTTTGTTGGGGCTGCTTTACCCGGTTTATATACGTACGAGCCTATGAACGTGACTGAGACGAAAGTCCCTTCACAGTCTATTGGGCCATGAATCAGCCCCGCCTGCGTTTGGAGCCCGCACGGCGGATGGTGCAGGGTGTGCATACGGTCATCAATCTTCTGGTGGATCGTGCGCTGAATGAAGAGACAACCGATTGTGCCGTTCCCACGTGCCCTCTACCTCATGTATATAGTAAATAGTTGTACGTCGTTTTTCACGGCTAAGTTGTTAGTAGACTATTTCACGCTCGGCAAAAAGTGACACATTTCTTTGGGTATTCTTGGCTCTAGGTTTTTGACCCCACTGAGGGATAAGGTTTATGGATGATTCGCGGAGGACATTAAGTTTGACTTGTTGCCACCGGTATCTTGGGGATCCCTTTTGGCCTTCCCCTCCAGCCTGAAATGAATGTGAATGCACACTTTGAATCTTAGGCTACGGTGCCCCTACAACACGTGGGTGAAAGATGTCTCGCGCGATTAAAAATCCAGGTCTCAGCCTCGACCAATTTGGCGCGTTATATGACATTGCTGTCAACGATGACTGCGAAGTATTGACCCATAGATATGGTAGTTCTCCATTTACCGTGGCGCATTCTGAACAGCTAGACCATTATTGTCATAAGCAGTGAAGGGGTATATGACACAAATATTATTATTTTTCCCTTCCTTTCTCGTTGGTGGACTATTGTGAATCCTCCTCTTGTCTTATGTACATAGCAACTCGCATGCGGCTCTAAGACATCGTGCCGCCTCCTCAAAGGGCCACGTTTTTTATTGTCCGTGCGACAATCGCATAATCTACACGGGCGAATTATTGCCGCACGAGTCAAGATCACTGTTCACGGGCCTTAATTTTTTTTAAAAGAAAAGAAGCACAAGAGTGTCATTACTGCGCCCTAGGAAGCGAGCCCACATAAATAACACTCGGTTAAGGACCTGGTGTATTGCCGACTTGCGAAGAAACAGAACTCAGCATTATGCGAGGCTATCGTAGCGATAACTCAGAACAATGTATAACCCCGGGACTACGGCAGACTGTAGGTTTGAAACCCCTCTGATTAAAATACCTTATTACCAAGATGTACCCCGCAGATCCCCAAGTCATCGTTGTTTTAAGCTGGGTTTGATCCTCGGGAATCCCACGGCTGATCTGGAAGAAAAAACTTATTGCAAGACAACCTTGCCCTGTTTCGCATGAAAATTTTGCCTGGGATCACCGTCCCCCGACCGCGTGACTGTATCGTAAATAGCAGTCTAATCGCGAAAGTTGGATGGTTTGTATAGATGTACTTGCAGATGAATTTTGACCACACTTTTGAATAATGGGTGAAATCAATTAGACGTTTTTTGCCTCTAGATTTACGAAGCATTTTTCATGGCCTTGCTTTCGTACCCACCGCATGATATGTCCAACGTGTGAACGTGGAGTGAAGCTGTGCTTGGTCGATGTCTCCCATTGTTCTGACCTCTATGCGTATCCTTCTTAAAAAGACTATAATTGATGTCCATATGATTAATGCAAGCGTCGGGTGAAAAGAACAGTATTATGGAATTGACTAGTTTTTGACCATAATTTGATAAATCATCGAGCTTTTTATGTCTTTTCCTTTACCAGCCCCTCGAACAATCAAAAATAATGAATTCTGGGACTTCAAAACCCTAAAGAACCGCTGGATCACAAATGGGCTGCACGTAGTGTCAACTTTCAGACTGTATTGATAATGAGTGTGCCGTGGAAACGAACCGAAGACCCTCACACCAAGCCACTTCCATTCGTGAAAAAAATACAGCCAGACTTTTTTGCTCTATTAACGAATGTGCAGATACTTTGCTCTCTTGTTATCTCTATGTTCGACAAATCACACACATTGAGTCTGGATCATCGTCACGTGATTTGATTATGAGCTGAACTTGAGATTTGTCTAATATGACGTTCACATGTCGGAGAACCTGGAGCCCGGATACTTTCGAAGTTCGGGCAATTCGAAGATTACGTGGTATTGAATGTAAGAACAATTGGATTATGTACATGAAATTTCCTCTTGCTAAAAATTTGAGCCCGAGAGAAGCAGACATATCACTTATAATTAACTGGGGCCTTATGCAAGACGAAGACCAGAAAAAGTTTATTATTGAGCATCCCAACGTGCGAGATTCGATAGCCTTATAGCAGAATTTCAACGCAGCGGACATCTAGTAAATGAGAGAAAAGCCGAACAATTCAAAGCAGCAATATTTAAGCAAACTCAGACAGCGAAATCCCATCTATTCCAAATTTCTTGCTCTAAAAATTGGATATGGCCATGTATAATCAAGCAAATTTAGACGCAGCTTTGCTTGCGGCTTGACCTGATTGGTCGAACTTCAGCGGGCCCACTCCACGACCCCACTCTCCGCACATTCTTCGGCATATAGGTACTCCGGATACCTGAGGAACATGTATCAGGTGAAAAAATCATCTGACTCATAGCAGATTAGTCACGCTTTTTTTTGGATCCGACTATATAATCCTCCCAATTAACCCCCGCATCCGTTCTTGGAAAATATCTTCACCTCCAAACATCATGCCTTTCCTCCAAGACCCGTCAGTTAAGTACGACGCCTTTCCCCCAATAAAATTAACCAACCGACAATGGCCTGACCGCACATTGGAGAAAGCGCCACGATGGCTCTCAACCGACTTGAGAGATGGAAACCAGTCGCTTCCTGACCCCATGTCTTTTGAGGAAAAGAAGGCATATTTTCAAAAGCTCGTGCAAATTGGCTACAAGGAAATTGAAGTTGCATTTCCTTCCGCCTCTCAAGTGGACTTTGACTTCACGAGGTACGCTGTGGAAAATGCTCCAGATGACGTCAGCATCCAGGTCTTATCCGCTTGTAGAGAGGAGCTTATCAGAAGAACGGTCGACTCCCTCCAAGGCGCAAAAAGAGCCACAGTTCACATCTACTTGGCCACATCTGACTGTTTCAGGAATGTTGTTTTTGGGTTAACGCAGGACCAGTGTCAGGCTTTGGCTGTCAAATGCACAAAGCTTGTGAGAGAACTCACAAAGGACGCTCCAAATCCCCACGGAACGGTGTGGGATTTTGAGTTCTCGCCAGAGACGTTTTCAGACACGGATTTGTCGTTTGCACTCAAGGTCTGTGAAGCCGTGAAGGAAGCCTGGGGCCCTACGGAGGAAAATCCAATCATCTTCAACTTGCCGGCAACTGTGGAGATGTCCACTCCCAACGTGTATGCTGATCAAATCGAGTATTTCTCCACGCATATCAGCGAGAGGGAAAAGGTTTGTATTTCTCTTCATCCCCACAATGACAGAGGCTGTGCTGTGGCAGCTGCGGAGATGGGACAGCTCGCAGGTGCAGACAGAATTGAAGGATGTCTTTTCGGAAACGGAGAAAGAACAGGAAACGTTGATTTGGTGACTTTGGGCCTTAATTTATACTCGCAAGGTGTCAGCCCCAAGATTGATTTCTCAAACATCAACGACATCATCGACATTGTGGAAAGATGCAACAAAATCCCTATCCCAGAAAGAGCTCCATATGGCGGCTCTCTCGTGGTCTGTGCTTTCTCAGGGTCCCATCAAGATGCAATCAAGAAAGGCTTTGAGCAGTATGGTAAGAAACAGGCTGCAGCTAACGGCAAGACCGTCAAGTGGAAATTGCCTTACTTGCCAATCGACCCAGAAGATATTGGAAGGACATATGAGGCAATTATCAGAATCAATTCGCAGTCCGGAAAGGGTGGCTCTGCATGGGTTATTTTGAAGAATCTCGAACTTGATCTCCCTAAGGGTTTGCAAGTCGATTTTTCTAAATCCGTACAGCGCCAAGCTGAGGTCAAGGGCCAAGAATTGACAAACCTGGAACTCTGCGACTTGTTCAAGGCTCAATACTTCATCGCACATGAAGAAAAGGATGATTCAAGCTCTTTCCACTATAATTTGGTCGATTACTCTCTCACGAACGCTACTAGTGGAGTGAGAACCATAGAAGTGGACCTTACTGTTGGGAATGAGCTTAAAAAGATCTGCGGAACTGGTAATGGTCCCATTTCGGCGTTCTCAAGCGCAATCAAAACCGGCTTGGGTGTGGCCATCGACGTCAAACACTACCATGAGCACTCGCTTGGTGATGGCTCCAACTCGAAAGCCGCTACTTACATCGAAGCACAATTAGAAGACGGATCCACGAAATGGGGTGTAGGTATCCACGAGGATGTATCGCAGGCCTCATTTATTTCTTTGCTCTCGATCATGAACAGTCTACACAGGGACCTGAAGTAAGTATTATTACATAGGATCGCAATTGTATTTGTGACGGGGAGGCCAGCCTTCATAATGCATACCCAAACACTCAACAAAATCTGGCAGCTTCCATTCTCTCTACCACCAATGGTTTCTGTGTGTACTGTACATAAGGGAAGCATGCCATGTAACGGAGTCTGGTGTCATTTCGCCATAAACAAAAAACACTAAGATAAAAATATCCAATATGACCCAAGAGAACGTGAGCTTAGCTGAAGCATACGAGAGTATCGCTAATGCCGAAAAGCAAGCTTCGCTTCTCGAAAAAATGCTTGACAATTTGGACAGCAAAATGGACAGCATTCTCGACGAAATCGAAAACAATAGAACTGAAATCAAGGAGACCGAAAAAAAACAAGCAGATACAGACAAGCAAACTTAGATAGCCAATATTTAGAAATGGACATTATCATTATGAGGCAGGTTGTTCCGAAGCCCTCACTATTTCCCACAACGACTCTCTTTTGATAAACATTGGCGCCGAGGTTTCCTCAAAAGGATTAATGGGAGCCTGAGGATTGAAAATGAGATCGGAGCCCGGCTCACTCCCATTTGTTTCAAGTTCTTTTATACTGACCTTTGCTGATTTCCCCGGTTTGAGCCACCATTTAGATTCGTCAGAACTAGGTGGCGGTATGGCTTTCTCCCAGACGTCTGTCACATACTTTGTGACATCTCCTGCAGTAAGAAGAAAGTTTATGTCGCCCACAACCTCTGTATAGCTTTCATAAATTTCTTGAGAAATGTCTTTCTTGGCTCTTTCATCCACGACCTCAACAGACGCAGTGAAGATGGAGAATACTGGTCTATGATCTGAAAATACGATATTTTCCTCGCAGTCGTATACTTCCTGTTCCAACATTTTGTTTCTCGAGAGGCTCAATATGCGATCAGTCCACGCAGGCACACGCTGCTTCTCCGACGTATCGTACTCTCTTGTGTTGTTATCAAATTTGTAAGTCGGAGGAAATGTGATTTCCTTCTCATCAAAGAATGGGAAACTTTCTCCGTCAGCCATTTGCTTGTTTAGCTGGTCGTATTCGAAAAGCTTTTGAAAGTCCCGAACATTAATTAAATGCTTGACCTCGTCGATCGGCAAATCGATTCGGAAGTTAAAGTCACCCAACCAAATAACAAAATCATGATCCCTTACTTTCTTGTGCTTAAAGAATACGATTCCTTTCGAGATCGTTTTGTAGTTCTGGTGTCTTTCCTCTACATTGCTGTGACCAGCAGCCAAATGTGAACAAATAAGACATATCAGCGAGGTGGAGTAATCAAAGCTCACAGCAATCCCTCCTTTATTGGCGCTCATACCACCAAGTCCTGTCTTTTTTATAGACCCTTCGATACTCGAAATGTATCCAAGCTGACTCTCTTTGATAAATAGAAACATTGCGATTCCACCCATCTGCCAGCCCCATAAAGAAGCATACTTTTCCCTGCTTGGGTTGTGTTCATTCAAAATTCTTTTGAGGATATGTTCCCAGTTGTTGAAGTTATCAGACTTCACTGAGATCATCTTCCCAGGAGTGAGTTCAACGATCTCTTGAAACCCTATGAATACAAGATCGTAATTTTGGTCAACCCCGTGCCTTGAGGGGTATATTAGCTCTTTCAAGTCCTCGTCACTATACACGGTGCCGTTAACGTTGAAAGTTGCCGTGAAGATCTTGATTTTCTGGCGCGACGTGAATTCTTGAGCCCGCTCTTTCAATTTCAAGTTCACGTACTGGTGGAAAGGGTTGTATAGAACAACGCCCTTCTGGTCTTGCAAACGACCGAGCAACTTGAGCATGGCCAGCTCGCTTGCCTTTGGGTCACGCATGACATTGAAATATTTCTTTGTCAATTGTTCTTTGATCATGCGCTTTGTGGACAGAGACTTCACTTTGCTTCTCGAAGACATATATGCATGAGTGATGCTTTTAAGCACCTCGTCGTTTTCGGACCATAGCTGCGCGTGCTGCTGTAAAAGGTCCACCGGGACTGAGATGCCCATGTCTCTGAAAGCTAGGTTAATCACCTCCTGGCTGATGATTTTAGACACGAAATTGGCCTTGGTCAAGCAGTCGAACGAGTTGACTCTGAACACACCCAACTGCTTCCCGACGTAGGTGCGTCTCTTGACATCGAAGAACAAGGCGCCGAAGTCGACTATCGACTCGGTAATGGGATTCACCACGTCTTTCGGGTTGACGGCCGAGTACCCGATTTTGCGTACGTAGGAGAGTGAGAGAGGCATGGACGTGAAGCTGACCTTGGCGTTGTGGATGGCCACCTTGTGCTCCTCCGCGAGCTCCTCCCTATCTAGAAGCAGGCTCTCCTTGTACTGGACGTACTCGTCGAAGTGCTTCCTGTAGTTTTCGCCAAGCTCGCCCTTGTATGACGACCTGTCTTGCAGAAGACAGTTGATGACATGCACGTCGCCAAAGTGCTTGCTCAAGTTGTCGAAGTGGCGCAAGAACGCGTGGCTGGACGCCTCGAAGGAGCGGGTGAGCTTGATGCGCTTGTTGTTCCTGGACAGCATGAGCGAGTTCTTCTCGAGCTCCCAAAAACTGGGCACGTTGCCCCGGATGACCACGTACGAGAAGCTGTACTTCTCCGAGTAGATGATCACCTCGCTCTCGACGAAGTTCGGGACCTCGCCCTCGTCGTCGCAGCCCAGCTCGCCAAAGAGCGCGCCGGACTTCTTGCACGACTGCTTGGAAACCAAAGTCAAGAGCGCGCTTTCGTTGTCTTCGAGGGCCACGTTGACGGACTTGGCATAGCCCCGCGTGACCACCGTGAGGAAGCCCGTGGAGTCGAACTTCATGCGCTCAAACGGGTTGAGCGCGGTGCGCATCTCGACGAGCTCGTCCACCATGTACCTGTTCCAGGCAAAGCGCCGGAAATACGGGTCGTCGGACGAGGCCGTGTGCCGGGGGGCGCCCACGTACCCCCTTTCCTGGAGCGTGCACGACACGTCGAACTCCTTGGAGAAGTAGAAGTGGCCCAGCGAAAGCATGCGCCGCACCGACGCGGCGGGGTACCCGCTCAAAGAGCCCTCGGGCTCCTCGGTGCTGACAGCCTGGAGGTCCTCGTCGTTGGTGCCGATCCACGCGTCGAAACGGTCGCTGTTGAGGCAGTAGAACGCCACGTCGTCGATCATGTGGATGCTCTCGTTCAATTGCGGCGACGCGACCTTGGTGGCCTTGGTGACGAAGCCCAAATGGATGAAGCCCTTGACATTCAAGAGCCCCAAGAACCCATGGAGCAGCTTGCTGGACCGCGCCTTGTGCGGCGTGATGTCGCGGAATTTCGAGAGCCGGAGCGCGTCTGTGCGCAAAAACTCCACCAAAACCTTGTTGCCGGCCTGGTTGCTGTCGGAGTGTTTGGGCCTGTCGTGATGAATATGGTGCACGTGCCGGTGGGACAGCTCCTTGTACTCGGGGTCCGGGTGGCGGATCACAAGTGCATATGACGAGTCGGCCACCACGAACGTCCGGGGGCTTTCGTTGAGGTAGAGTCTCATTTTGGCGGCAAGAAACACGTACGGGGAAGGGATAGAAGACGTATGTGTTTTGTATTAGGGCTGGGGCCGGGGCATGTCCTGCAGGGGCCCTGGGGTGCGGTCTGCGGCTGGCTGCGAAATACATGACAACCGCATGCCATGGCGCGGAGGCTTACTTCCTGGGGCGCCCGAGTCAGACTTGAAAGATTGCATTAGGGCGGGCACCTCCACATTAATGGATCTTCTATTGAATAAAAATAGAGTCTCCTACGAATGGAATCTCCATTGACTTAATGTGGAGTCTCTCAATGACTAAATATGGAGTCTCCATTGAATAAATATGAAGTCCCCATTTAATAAATATGGAGTCTCCATTGACTTAATATGGAGTCTCTCAATGACTGAATATGGAGTCTCCATTGACTTAATATGGAGTCTCATTGACTTAATATGGAGTCTCATTGACTTA